>NC_056743.1:224709002-224806502 GCF_019279795.1 Protopterus annectens
AAAATTACCGGCCCATTAGCTTGACAAGCCTTATCTGCAAAGCCATGGAGAGGATCATAATGGACCTCATAAATAAAGACATAGGGAATTTGCAGACTTTGGATCCAACCCAGTTTGGCTTTGTCAAAGGCAGATCATGCCTTTTAAACTTGGTTGACTTTTTCGAAACAGTCACCAAGCCATTGATACAGCCTACCTCGATCTGGCTAAGGCCTTCGATACAATACCCCACTCGGGTATCATTGAAAAACTCATCAGCTTAAATGTTAACCCATACATCACAAGATGGGTTGCAAACTGGCTGAGTGACAGAACCCACAGGGTCAGAGTTGCTGGCGCCATGTCATACTCAAAGCCTGTCACAAGTGGTGTCCCACAGGGCTCAGTCCTGGGCCCACTCTTGTTTGGCATCTACTTTTCTGAAGTACAAGCAAACACAGGAGGGTTATGGCTGACAAAGTTTGCAGATGACTGCAAACTGGGCGCCATAGTAGAAAACACATCTGACACAGATATCCTTCAGAAGGGTCTCACAGAAATGGATAACTGGTGCCAGAGCCACGGCCTAAAGTTAAATGCCAAAAAATGCATAGTCATACCCTTCAGGAAAAACAAGGTTACCCCTAGCTACCAAATAGGTGGCAATCCACTGAGCACAGAAGAAGTTATCAGGGACCTGGGGACCCAGGTTGATAGTAGTCTGTCATTCGACACCCATGTAGCTAAAGTAGTTAGGAAGACCTTCTACATTGCCCACCTTATCATGAAGGGATTCTCATCTAGATCAAGGAGGTCATAGTCTCCCTTTACTCATCACTCATCAGACCAATGATTGAGTACAATGCCCCATTCGGAATGTATCTGACCCAACACTTGCAGCAGCTGGAGAGGCCACAAAAGTTCCTCACCAAAAGGATAAAGGGTCTCAAAATCTGTCCTATGCTGCCCGACTGAAAGAACTCCAGCTCTATTCAGTCGCCACGCTTGCTCAGAGGTGACCTTTGCCTAACATACAAGGCCATGTCAAACCCAGATTTGATGAATATGCTTCACCTCAAAAATCTAGATCCATCAGAGCCACAAGGGCGGAGACTTAAACCTCGACCACGGCTATTAATAGGACGTGCTGGAGGGATAGATTCATCACCCAAAGACTCCCTATGCTGTGGAACAAAATCCCGGTACATGTGAGGCAGAGCACCTCGCTGGCCTTGTTCAAGAGAAATCTTGACCAATGGATGGGAGATCGCAGATATACCCCAGGGATTACCTCAGTGTCACTGCTCGACAGAGGCACAGCAAAATAATGGGTATAGTTCCCCATACTAAAGGGGTGGTGTAAGCCACAAAACGATGGGCTAGGCTTGTAAATGCCCTCAGGCAGATAGCCTAGTATGAACCTATGAACCTATGAACCTATGTCTTTATACTTTCATTTGCATACTGCCTTCTCAGCCGAGTTCTAAGAGCTGCACCTAAATGCAGCTGCTGTCTGTGAATCCTTCTTTAGCTGTACTTAGTCAAAGCTACCATGACTTCACAATACACCTAAACACAACAGCTATGAATACTGCCTAATACTCCTACAGTTTTCATTCTTTCCTTACCAGTAGATCAGTACAACAGCCTTGACAAAGCAATGCTTGGCCTTGTCATTGTTTTCTCATTGGTTGTATGTAGTTCTTGAATCACTTATTTTTTCTAAGTCATTTTCAAAAACATGAACTACAGCCATATTTCTTCCCTTCTACACCCATGATTTTATAATTCTGAAAACCTTATGTCTATTATCTGTTGTAAATCCCCCCTTTCTCACCACTGACTGCTTCTTTTTAACAGCTTTAAATATCTGAGGAAATGCAAAACTATCTATATCATCATTTTATTTATTTTATTTTATTTCTTCAGTTCCTTCCTACTACTTTTAGAATCCATAGTCTGACCTTATTCTGTGTATTATCGGCATTTTACTTTTACACTCGACTAGCTTTTCTTCACTTTTTTCACCTTCTCTTTTCTTCAAGCAATCCTGCTTTTATTTTCCATGGAAAAGTCCATGCTATCACATTTTATACATTCATGTAACAGCAAACTTTGTCTTTATCACATTTCCTAAACCTGTGCCCACCCTCATTATACAGATTATATCTATTTTCTTTTGTACACATTCTACTCATTGTGGCCCTTTGCCTCATAGTAGAAACATTTGATTTTCCTACATGATATTACTAAAATGTTTTTTTATCATAACATTTACAGCAAAACTCTGATTGTAAAACAGTCCAGAAAGAGGAAGGATTCTGGAATTGTCCATCTACAGTTTTGCATTTAGGTGCCCTTTCTTTAGATTTCACCTTTTTTTCCCACAAAGAACAAGTATTAATTTATCCTCTTCCAAAGATTGTCAGTATTAACTATTCTGTCTTGCTATGTTTATTCCTTTATGATACAGCACAGAATCCAGCCCTGAATTTCTAATCACTCTGCAGTGTTACCCATATATGATTAAATCTGTTCTACTATTTGGGCACAATTTTGTGACAGGTACTGCAATATGCATCATTGTTTCCAGAAGGGAAACATTGCCTTGTTCCAGCAATGCATGGACTGCAGCTCCACAAAAATGTGTCTTACTGTTTTGTTTTTCCACACAAAAACATGAAAACTGTAACTCCTGCACAACTATATCTTGTCTTAAATGGTAGAGAAGTGTATTAATAACTAAAGCTGTTTACTCACCAGAATGTGGCTGCATACTTCTTAATTTACATTCAGGCAACTGCAGTGAAAAACTATATATCAGGATGACAGAGGAATGCTTTCTGTAGATGATGTCATACTTAAATAATGATATTTGTATGAGGTGATCCCTATTGTAATTTAGATTTGTTCAGTCTAAAATCTGAAATGGTTTCTGTAGTGATCCTGAAGAGTATTTAAAGTTTATACTTTGGGAAGTATGCGATTGCCTACAAAGTTAGTTATAAAATACATTTCTGTACCTCTTCTAACTCCTGTCATGTTTTGTACAGAAGAATACCATCTTTATTAATTTTACTGAATAATACATTTTTGTGTCAGCTGTTGATAGTTTATCAAAACCTCTCACACTGTACTAGCTTACTGTGTTCTTACATAGACGTAAAATGTTGTTAAACCAGTGTGCCATTTAATTCCTATGCTTCCTGCCAAAATAAGATTAATGTGCATCTACAAATGTGTCACTACCTGTTACAGTCACCATACTTTAACTTTGTGCAAGTGAATCCTGCTGTATTCTTGAATGGAAAAATCATATATATAGTACAGCACTGCACAAATCATACTGAGTGCATTTCGGCACTAATTATATTTATAATCCAAGGGGTCATTTCCTACCTCTTTATGACTTACTTCTGTTTCCCGTAGTCCTAGCATCTTACCAGTTCATCAGAATTGTCTGTTTACAATAGTCACAGTTCCAAGCTGCTCAAAGCCCATAACATCTGGCACATATTTAAAGGGAAAAAAACAGGTGCAGTTAAAGCTGACATCCAAAGTCTTTTCATTTATTTATTTTTTCCAGCATGTAGCAATATATTATTAAAAAGTCCACAGTATTGCAAACTGTACAGTTTTTAGCAATGTGCGGATGTTCTGGTGTAGATATTCCAGTACTTATTTCCTGGCTCTGTGCCACATAAAACTCCCTACAGCTGTGTTTGTCACAGACAGAACATCATTAAAAGAAACACAAGATACAAAATCTAAACCAAATAACTGAAAACACTGCCGGGGAGGGAACAAAATGGACACCACTACCTTATTTTAATATTTTAGTTCAATTTAATACAACTGAACTTCATCAGAAACACACCCACATAAATCAGTAGGTATAAATACCTAATTAAAATCATCACATGTAATTTGTGACCACTCATAAAATGTATATCTAACATTTATGTTCAAATAAATGATTATAATAACAATGTTAAAATACATAAATGAAAAATAAAAAATTGAAAAAAATATTGTTGTCTAAATAAACAATAAATGTTGAAGCCTTTGTTTATAAAAACATTTATTAAAATCTCTGTGCCTGTAAAAAACATTTGATATTGATTATGTCATTTAGACCAGGAAGCTGGTCAGCGTTTAACATAATTTGCCATATAGCTTCATGACACTCTAAAAGTGTTTTAAAATCTCCGCTAAATAATGCATTGTTCACCCTCTCTAAAACAAAGAAGGAAAACTTTTTGAAAACAGGACACTCTAAAGAATGCCTAGCCAAAGCGTTATATGTGTCCCTTTTCTTAATGGCCAATGTATGTTCATAAATCCATTTATTTAATGTGCGTATTGTTTTCCCAATATAAAAATGTTCACATGAAGTGCATTGAGCTAAATAGACAATGTTGGTTGTCTTACATGTGTAGTGCCCCTTTGCTACAAATGTCCTATTAATATGCTTGAACGTGTCTGTAGATGTCCCACTGACAAATATGCATTGTTTACAAGATAGACAGGGAAAAGTACCAGGGGTAAGGTCACAAGTAGACCCAATGTTTTTGGATCCTCTTTCTAAAATCATCTTAATATTTGATACTTTTTTGTAACTAAACACTGGACGATCACCTAAAATCTTTGACAATTCAGAATTGCCTAGCACTACTTTCCAATTATTGGAAATAATCTCTCTGATGATACCCATTTCATTAGTGATAGGAATAGAAAAGGACAAAATGTAATTGTCCAAAGTATGAGCAGAAACTTCAACCACATTACAATGGGTGTCTCCAGTGAATCTCAAAATAGGACTTGCAATGTTGGCCATTAAGAAAAGGTGCTTTGGCTAGGCATTCTTTAGAGTGTCCTGTTTTCAAAAAGTTTTCCTTCTTTGTTTTAGAGAGGGTGAACAATGCATTATTTAGCGGAAATTTTAAAACACTTTTAGAGTGTTGTGAAGCTATATGGCAAATTATGTTAAACGCTGACCAGCTTCCTGGTCACAAATTACATGTGATGATTTTAATTAGGTATTTATACCTAGTGATTTATGTGGGTGTGTTTCTGATGAAGTTCAGTTGTATTAAATTGAATGAAAATGTTAAAACAAGGTAGTGATGTCCATATTGTTCCCTCACCGGCAGTGTTTTCAGTCACATCATTAAAAGATACAGCTTTACTCATGTACACAGATGCTTCAATAGTAAATTAATAGTAGTATGGTACATGTTTGCTTTCTAAAATGTCTTTACAGAAGTGGCAAATTGTATTGTGATAAATTTCTGTCTAATTACCTCCCCATTATTAAAATATTATTACAATACAAAAAAAACAGATACTTGAAAAATCCCATTTGGGAACTTCAAACCTTCTGTCTTATCACCAGTCCCCTCTTCTCAGTTGACAAGCCCCATATCTATTTATTAAGCAATAATCCACCACTGTGTGGGGGTATATCAGGATTTATCCATGGTTATTGTTGTATGATCATGAGGGTGAAGACTGACTTATTAAATAAAGCCATCTGTGGGTAAATCCTGACATACCTGCAAACAGGAGTGGATTATTGCTTTTATACAATGACATTATTTAAAAAAAGAAATTCCTTACCTTTCTTAAATACTGTCTTTTCATAATGGCCCATCAGTTTATTCTTCTTCCATATTGTTTTCTGTATGCTGATGCACTGGGCATACGTATGGGACTTGCATCGCTACACTTGCACAGTACATCAGTGCATTGCAGGGGAAGCAATGTAGAAAAGAGAATCTCCATTGTTGTTTTTATTTTTTTTTAATTACTGTTTAAAAAAATCAGGATTATACGAACAACATCGCAGAATTACAAAGAAAATCAGGTATGTTTCTGTTTCTTTTGTTTTGCAGAACACGTCTGATTTTTCTCCTATTTTGCTCTGTTCCTCAGCATTGACCAATAAAATGTCTGACCACTCAGTGGTACTTCACTGGCCAGAATTTTTTCTATTAGTATATGCTTGCTTTATAATGGGCGTGCTGGTCTGTCCAATCAGTGTGCTTGTTTTTGACTAGCAATGAGCCATTATTGTATAATTCCCTATATACAACAGCTTAGTGTTTTCACATGCAACACTCCAGTGCAGAATATAGCCTCTGATGCAGTCATGTTTTTTGTGAGTCAGAATTTCCTAAACTCATCTTTGATGTTCTTTCCACCTTAGCATGTCATTCTGCCATCTTGTTCCATTAAATAAAACTCAATTCCTGTATAATGATTATAAGGAGATAAAAAAAACTCAAGAGACCACAAGGTAGGTCACATTGTACCAGAAATAACATCTGTAGAGATGAAAAACAGCATGGGTATCCTTAGAGAGATAACTGCTATCTACGGATATGTGAACATTCATTTTAAAATGGCTATTATGGATTGTTCAGTTGTTATCTGTTAGTATCACAATAACTGCAGAACAGTGACAACAAATAGGAAAATATGTCAAATGGCTTGTTTTCTATCTCTGACCCTCTATCTCTCTCTCTCCTGCTCTCTTAAATACTCCACACATACAGGTAGTTCCCAGGTTACGGATGAGATCCATTTTTTAGTCTGTCCATAAGTCAAATTTCTATGTAAGTCAAAACACGTACATATGGTTCTTATTAAATGTCATTCAGTCAAATGTTTGTCTCACTCTGATATTTATTTTACTTTTCTTTGCATAGAAAACACTTTAGAAACACTTCCAAATAAATGAATCTTAAACTAATAATACTACATACTTTAGTAATAACAATAACAATATTGTAATACAGTGTAATAACACTGCTGCACAGTAACTATGTTCACACACTACTGTACAATACAGTACTGTATGTACTGTAAAAAACATTAAAGAAACAATTCTTAAAATAGTTCAAATGGGGGAAAAAACAAAGGATAACAATTAATGTAAACGTTAACACTCATTTGTGAGTTAACATTACAATACAGTACAGTAACATTATTACTTGGATGATGCAGAAAATTATGGACTTTTTGTTGGAGAGAATGGACCTGGTGGTACAGAGTCAGGGTTTGATTCTGCTGTTGGAGAGAAGGTGTTTACTACTGGAGTCAGTTTCTTGCAGTAGGCATCAAGGGAGGTTTGTACAGAGCTTTTCTTTTTCTCATCATAAATGGCCCTCAATAACTGTACGGTAAACTTGGGTGAACTTCTCTTTATTAGGACCTTGCTCCTCTAACTTTGCCATTCCTTCTTCAATGAAATGAAAGGCTTCAGCTAACTCTTTTGTCAAAAACATTTTTTATTTTGGAGTTTTTAGGTCCCTGTTTTCTTCCTCAAATGCTATTGTCTGCTGCTCCAGTTCCATAAGGTCTTCATTGGTCAGTTCATTGTCATGGGAGTCAAGTAACTCTATGATATCCATGTCAGTGATGTCTAATTGCATCTGATTACCAATATCAACCACAACTTTCCTGACTTCAACAATGTCATCATCAGTAGAAGCCTATAAAGCAGGCGCAAATTGTGGGCACAATTTGTTCCACACTCCTTTCACATTTGACTGCCTTACTTCATCCCAAGAATCTGCCAACACGGATGGACTCTGGCTGACCAGGTTCACAAACGACTGCAAGCTAGGAGCCATTATTAACTCCCGAAGTGATGCAGACCATACTTCTCAACCTCTTAGAGTAAGAAATCTGGACAAAGCCATGAAAAAAGTGGTACAAATAGTGACAATTTTTAAATATTGCTCTTACAAACTTAGAAAGTTGATAGAATAACAAGCTTTGCATTGGCATGAATTTTCTGAACGGTATGAGGTCTAAAACTCAAATGTCTGTCATTATTTTCTAACTTCAGTCTTTAATGATTTGCCACTAATTTGCCAAAAAGCCACAATTGTATGAAAAATTGACTGAAAATATAAGGCAAAAATCTGGACATTCTGCGAAAATCTATACAGTTGAGAGGTTTGATGCAGACATCCTACAGAAAGGCCTCACTGAGACCAGTGACTGGTGTCTAACCCATGGCCTTAAGCTTAATGCCAAGAAATGTGTCGTCATCCCCTTTGGGAAAAACTCAGTTCCCACTAATTACCATATTGATGGGAATCCACTGAACACTGAAGGTGTTATAAGAGATCTGGGGACACAGGTTGACAGCAACCTCTCCTTTGACCATCACATTACCACTGTGGTCAGAAAGTCCTTCTATGTGGCACATCTCATTACCAAGGGTTTTGCATCCAGAAAGAAAGAGGTCATCATTTCTCTCTACTCTACCCTCATTAGACCAATCATAGAGTACAATGCCCCATTTGGCATGTACCTCACGAGACACCTGCAAAAGCTGGAGAGGCCACAAAAGTACCTCACGAAGATGATCCTAGGTCTTAAACACATGTCCTACATGGATGGACTCAAAAAACTCCAGCTATTCTCTGTCTCATATCATCTGCTAAGAGACGATCTCTCCTTGACTTACAAAGCCATGTCTGACCCAGCTCTGTTAGAAATGCTACATCTAAAGAAATCCCAATCCCTCCACACCACATGCTCCAGAGACCTCAACCTCATTACCACAATCAACAGAACATGCTGTAGGGACAGGTTCATAACCCAGAGACTGCCCATGCTCTGGAATACACTTCCCATACATGTCAAGCAGAGCACCTCATTGGCCCTCTTCAAGAAAAATCTTGATGAGTGGATGGAAAATAGAAAGTTCACCCCAGGGATCACTCCAATGGCTCTACTTGATAGAGGCACTGGGAACTAAGGCTGGGCGGCATAATGCCAGGGCACTTCTATGGGCTAGGCTTGTAAAGGCTCAAGGCCCATTAGCCTAGTACACACCTGTAAATCTATGAACCTATGAACTTTACACATTTTTATTTATTTCAATGTTATTTCTGACATTGAGGCAGCCCATTCGTATCTATAGGTTGTCCGCATGTCGGATATCTGTAACCCGAGGACTGCCTGTACACAGACATACACATGCACACAGAATATATACACACACAGTAATTGATGTAATTCATCCCATGCATAACAACAGTTTTTCTTCTATTCTCAAGGAATTTATTAGATCATCTTCTTTTAGAATGCAGAACGTGCAATAGAGTTTAACTTATGTGGCCTGTGTTTTAGTCAGGACTGCATGAACCCCTTGAGAGTTGACCAAACAAATTGCCTCCAAGCTCCAAAAGTTTATCTAACTCGTTCAGTGTTTATGAACTACATCACTACTTCTTAGCATTGTCTTGCAACAACAGTTCATATGCTAACCCACCCAAAGATTTTTTTTGTTATTTAAATACTGTGGGTTAAAATAAGAAAAAAAACATTTACAGGTCAGAAGATTCAGAGACATTGATAAGCTGATTAGGTTACACTTATCACAGATATTGATTAAGGGAAGCATACTGTTACTGAAGCAGGACAAAGTATAGTGTGGAAAAATTCAGCCAGTCCCATAAAAGGCTTATTAAGTAGATTAGATTTTCTAACAGCCTTGCTTGCCACATATGCTAAGCTTCTAATCTTCTAATACCCTATAGCCCTTCTGTAAGAAAGCAGCAGGATAAAGAGAAGAGATAGAGCTGCTGTAATTTTTATCTATAAGACAAGCCTTGAAACCCTTCAGTTCTCCCAGTGAGGGATATATTTTCCTTCTCCAAGTGCAATAGATGTATGCAATTAAGTAAAAGAACAGAGTACATTATTCTATTGGTCTGATAAGAGCTGCTTACAGAGAGACAGTTGACTTCCTGTTTGGCATGACTCTTGACTGTGAAGACTCAGGTAATCAACTCTACATGTTTTGCAGGAACTAGCAGCCATATGGGTATCAAATTAAAGGCCATCATCTACACCGGATCCAGTATCTTTTATTATTTTATAACATTCTTGTTTTTCAACTACATCATCATTTGCTCTCTGCAGTATTTCCCATTGCACCTTCTAGCCTATACATGTGCTAAAACATTGACTGTTTATGGAGTTGTACATAGGCCACAGATGGTCAACATATAATTGCAAATTTCATAATTTTCATACTTCATCTAAAAGGATCATTTAGAAACCTCAGCATGCAAAAATATGTGCAACTTTCAGGCAGTGCTTTAGACAAAGGGGAACTTGCATTAGTCTCAGTAATATTACTGCTTCTATGTGACTCCATCATCCTTGATATTAATCTTGCTGATCTATAGGTCCCCAGCTGTTCCATGCTTCCCCTTTTCTGAAGTGGAATCAGCTGTGCTTTCATCTAGCGTTCAGTTACTACAGTGCCCATGTTTTATTTAATAACTCCATCAGAAATGTGACACATTCAGAGGGAATTTCATTCAACGTTTGGAGACGAAGGCCACCATTATCACTTATTTGACTGCCATCAGTTTTAAGAGTTCATTCATTCAGTATATTTTCTTTATTAATGATGAGGAATCACCCATTCCGTTAGAAACTCACAATCCAACTACAGTTTTCATGCTTAATTTTCATGTCTCATCACACTTTCTCATTGAATACTGAACATAAATATTTCCTCACTACTATCTTGTTCTGCTATCTCGGTTAATGTTTGCAAAGAATCGTGCCTGTAAAAGGATCTACCATCCTTCCTGACATAGTCTCAAAAAATACTAGATGCTGTGACAATCATAGTGGTTGCCTCCACCACTTTGTTTTACTTAGATATGCAATCATTTTTTTTAATTTCTATACTTCACCTTAAACACTATTTCACATAGATTTACTGATGAACTCTCCAATTTTGCTAAAGGTAGTCTGCCTGAAATCAAGCATACTTACTTGAGAAAGAGCAGGTATAGTAACAGTAAACTTCATTGCTCATTAACCTTTTTGTCAAGTGATTAACTGTTTCATTCCTCTGTTCAGTACCAATGAGTATTGAATCTGCTGAGTTTTTTTAAGAAAATCTGGTAACTGATGTAGGGAGATAGCTTTATATATATATATATATATATATATATATATATATATATATATATATATATATATATATATATATATATATATATATATATATATATATATATATATATATATATATATATATATATATATATATATATATATATATATATATATATATATATATATATATATATATATATATATATATATATATACAGATAGATAGATACATCTATACATTTGCTAGACAATGATCTGAGGGAAATCTTGGCATATGTGATAATATGATTATTTGAGAAACATTTCAAAAACATATTTAACAGAGTATCAAAATTAGAAATGGTTGAGGATGTAAAACCTTTTAGAAGGAATGAGAGTTAGGATTTTAAGGGGCGGCCATAGTGGTGCAGCGGTTAGTGGTGCCGCCTCATAGCAAGAGATTCTCTGGTTCGATCCTCGGCTGGGATGCCTTCTGTGTGGAGTCTGCATGTCCTCCCTGTGGTCGCTCTAAATTGGCCCTAGGCGTGAGTGTGTGCATGTGTGTGTCTTCTGTGGAAGGTTGGATGCTGGGCTGGCAACTTGACACTGTAAAACTCCACTACCAATCATGAGCAGACAGGTGATCCGCTGTGACAACCCCTAACCGGGAAAAGCCTAAAGAAGAAGAAGAAGATTATATAAGAAATCCTATCTGCCTTTAATTGATTTGTAGTGAATAGAGCACAGTAATTACACTCCATAAACAGTTAAATTACCTGCTGGTTCAACTCTATTATAATACGACACTCAACCATAACAGCATTTATAAGAGTGCTTAACAATTGCTAAGCATCACCCTAGTGTCCTTAATATTGAGTCTGAGACAGTAGACAGTGCCGACCAGTAAACAGAAGCAACAGGACATGAAACAGCTTTGTTTCAACTCCCATTTCAAAATGATGTCAGCTAAAATATACTCAGAATTTTGAATTAAACTTCTTATTTTTCTTTCGGCTTTTTCCCGGTTAGGGGTCACCACAGCGGATCACCTGTCTGCTCATGATTGGCAGTGGAGTTTTACGGTATCGAGTTGCCAGCCTGGCACCCAACCTTCCACAGAAGGCACACACACTCACACCTAGGGCCAATTTAGAGTGTCCAATCCACCTACAGCATGTCTTTGGGATGTGGGAGGAAACCGGAGCACCCAGAGGAAACCCACGTGACCACAAGGAGGACATGCAGACTCCGCACAGAAGGCACCCCAGCCGAGGATCAAACCGGAGAACCTCTTGCTGTGAGGCGGCAATGCTAACCACTGCATCACCGCAGCCGCCCAAATTTTGAATTAAACTACTTCCCTTAAATAGCGAATATGGAATGACACCGATCACTTTCTCATTGCTTTATCACCTTTTATTTATTTATAATCTCTCTTTGATCTAACTAGTAGTAAATGAAACAGATAAATCTCCACCCACTACAAAGAAATTATGATCTGACCTCCTATCCTAATGAAGTATGATGTGTTCTTGACATGGATGATAAGACTCACCTCTGAAGCTTCAGTCTCAAGAAGAATTTGTTGGCATCTATCTCTCAAAAGCATAATACACTCAATATGATCACAGACCTGATCATAATCATCCATGATTGTACTGATAAATGTTGGTTTGTGGATTGATGAACGTTTATCATTGTTACATGGGCTGTCACAAAAGCAAAACCAGGCATGTGTACATGTGTTTGTGTGTTGTGAGAGGTCAATTGTTTTGTCTAGGCAGTCTTCTAACAAATTACTGAAACAGTCACACTGCTGACTTGATTTAATTTCTTAGCCATTATTGTGTGTGGCTTGCCTCCATCTCCAAAGAATGCACTTTTGAAATACATATTCACTGTACAGCACTTCTTTTCACCCAAAGCCTTCAAAATTGTCTCTTTATCTGTGGCAATCTGTTTAAAAAGAGGAACCAAACTAAGGGAGTGGGGGGTTGGGGTATGGCTGCTGTCATGTAGACACTAAATCAATGAAGCTCCATCACCAACAATCTAAATCCACTAAAATAAAGAGACAAAATCTGCAAAACTCTATCTTAAAACTAAAAAGTTCTAAAAATGAGCAGTCACTCAACATAACTGTTAAAATATTTTACATGATTGTCTGAAAAAAACTACCTTTGAAGAGGTAAGAAGTCCAACGCAGCTGAATCCACATACTGACACAGCTGCGATAATCTATTTCTAAGTAAAATTAAAAGGTAAGGTAAACTAATTAATGAGAAAATAAAAATCTTCCACTTAGAAAATAAAACCTTGAATTCTGGGCAAAAAATGACTATAACAATAATGGCTAATGATCACAAACACATGAAGTTACAAATCAAAACATCTAAGTCGTAGACTGTTCTTATTCCTGAAAAAGACATTTCTTCTAAACAGCCAAGGACTGCCAAACAAGAAGATAAAAAAGCCATGGCCAAATCTAAACTAATCTTTCTTTATTGAAGACCTCAAAATAGCACTGCATACAATAAAACAAGCCATCCAGAAATTATCAGAACAATTTAATTCAGTAAATACAACGTTAAACCAAATATCCAATAGACTGGAGCTAAGTGAAGATAAAATAACTGACTGTGAAATAAAAATTGAACAACTGCAACAAGAATCCAAATTAAATGCTAAGAACACTCAAGATATCTATGTTAAACTCCTGGATTTGGACTATAGAAACAGGTGCAACACTATCTGGGTCAGAGGTTTACCTGAACGCTATGAGCAACCAACATGAATAAAAACTCTACACCAAATCTTTATTGACTTACTAGAAGATGCCCAAGCAGCTGATAATATCATTATCAAGCAAGTGCACAGAGCTTTAAGACCTCCAGCTGCCAAAGAGTGACCCAAGCAAATATATGTAAAATGGTTAAACTACCAAGATCTAGGGAAAATTTTTATGGTGACAGAAAAGAAAAAAAAGCAACATATATAAAGAGATTCTAAATTAGCATTTGTTCAAGACCTCCATCTGCAAATAAAAACTGAGGGACATAAACCATCACCATTCTGCTTCTTTTAGGTAAAAACAGCATGAAATTTCAGATGCATTAACCAGCCATTTTATCCTTTAGCTAGAAAGGAAATAAATATATGGTACATTCCATTCAAAAAGAGAAATCTGCCTTCTCTGGCATATTTAACTTTATGCTGGACTGATAAACAATCAGTATTAAAAATAACACCTTCTGATTGGATGTGCAAGGTGACTGGACACATTTTTGGTCATTTGTGCTCCTGCAGTTAGGGGCACATTTTTCAACTTGCTTGTAGATGGAGGGTTGCCATTTTCTGATGCACTGCTTGTTTTATAACAACAAGCCAAGTTTCTTTTTTCATTTGTTTGGCCAAATCTATCTTGCCACAGTTATTACTCTATGACTATTACATTTCCTTTTGTTACAGGTAATTGTAAATGACAGCACAGACAACCAGACATGGAACTAACAAAACTGGATCTACAATCTCATAAATAAATATCAGCATTCCATTTAAATGTATATAACTAAGCGAATCTGGTCTTTAAGAAGTATTGCATTAAATGCCCTCCTTGATATTCATTCTTTTCATATCCTCTGCCTCACAGAAACCTGGTTAAAACCTGCAACTAAAGATAATGAAATAATCCCCCCAGGTTACAATATATTGAGACTGGACTGCATAAAATGTAGGGGTGGGGGTGTAGCCCTACTGTATAAATCTACTCTGCAGATCTCCTCCATACCCTATAACCCACCTCAGGGTAGTAAAGCTGAAGTTCTTATCTCCTGACTTCAACTAAACACTTCCAAAACCCTTTATATTATCCATGTCTACCTACCCCTTGGTAATAATATCTCTATAATAGAAGATTTTCTAAGCTGGGTATCAACTTCTTACCCACAAGAAACCATTATTCTTGGTGATTTTAATACTGACTGGAAATGTGTAAATACAGATAATCCTACATCTCATATTAATCTTCATAGCTTTAGTCAAACTATCACCACCACCACTAGACTTAACAAACCCAACAACAAAGAGAGTATCTTAGATTGGATACTCATTAATAAACAACAACAAATATACAAGGTAGGAACTCTACCAGATGACTTAAGTGATCATATGCTAACTTACATTATAAGACAAAAGAATTACATCCCTAACACCCCTACTTACAAGATCTCTCGAACCAACAAACATTTAAACCCTGTATTATTCCAAAATTAACTTAATGCCTGTAACTGGTACCCACTAAAAACTCTCCCTCTTGAGCAGGCTGTTAAATATTTCAACTCTAAATTCCTAACTATCCTTGCTAAGCATGCTCCTAAACGTTCTATCAGAATGAAGTCCAAACCTGCCCCCTGGCTTCCAAAAGAAACTAGACAACTCATATTGCTTAGGAATAAACCTTGGACCAAGTGGAGAGCATCCAAAAATATCTCTGAGCAACAAACATTTAGACAGCTAAGGAATACTACTAAAAAAGCCATACTTACTGACAAAAAAAACTGCTATTGTAAACTACAGCAATCTCACCATAACAACCCAAAAAAATTCTGGTCTAGCGTTAATAGACTCCTTCACGCAGGACACTCCAGCACACCACCCCCTCTAGGGTTGGAAAACAATACCTCCCTTCAAACTGCGAATGCCTTGAATACCTTTTTTACAGACACCATAAAATCTCTAGCCTGTCAACTGTCCGCAAACAACTCTAATCCCCTAACCTCTTTAATACTTTCCCAGCATTCCAAATACAACCCATCGCTACCTCATACATCCAAAAACTTATACATAAACTTAAGCCATGTTCCCCCTCTGCAGACCAAATACCATCTGAATACCTGCAAAAAGCAGCTACAGCAGTTGCTTATCCTGTATGCATCCTTATAAACAGAACAATAAATGAAGGAACAATCCCAGATATCTGGAAAATCTCCCACATTATCCCTCTACATAAAGGCGGAAACTCCAATGAGTATTCCAACTACAGGCCTATAGCTCCCTTATCACCCTTAGCTAAAGTTATGGAAAAATGCATTCACCATCAACTAATTAACCACCTTGCCCAACATAATATACTAGCTAACTGCCAACATGGTTTCAGGCCATTTCATAGTACCACCACAGCCCTCCTATCTTTCACTGACTCTATCAATAAAATAAATAACAACAACATCCTCTCATCAGCAGTCTTTATTGATCTGTCAAAAGCCTTTGACATGGTCAGCCACCCCCTACTCCTAAAAACTCTTGAATCCCTTGCTCTTGACACCAAGGCTGTTCTCTGGTTTAAGTCCTACCTTAACAATAGGCAACAAGCAGTTCTTTGGGAGAACAAACTATCTTCCCACCTGCCTGTCTCCCTTGGAGTGCCTCAGGGCTCCATTCTTGGTCCACTTCTATTCTCAGTATTCATCAACGACCTTTACTTAGCAATCCCTCAAGCTACCTGCATACAATATGCAGATGATTCCATGCTCATATGTTCTGCCAACTCCACATCTGAACTACAATCCCTAACCCAAACAGTATTCAACTCAGTCGAGGCATGGTTTCTAAACCATTGCCTCCTTTTGAATGCCAAAAAAAACAAGCTCTTACTCTTCACACCCAACAGTAAGTCCCCCCCATCAGTTTCTCAATCAAATCAAATAATGGCACCATTATAACCCCAGACTCTACCACCAAACTATTAGGAGTCTTAATTGACAATAACCTTACATTTGACAATCATATAAATAACACAATAAAAGCCATAAATAGAAAATTGGGCTCCCTATATAGAATAAAACCCTTCTTAACACCAACAGCCAGAACTACAATTGCCCACTCTCATCTAATCTCACCTCTTCTTTATGCTTCCCCCATTTATACCAACCTAAAGAAAAATAATCTCACTAAACTAACGAATTCCTATAATAATATTACCAGGTTTGCCACTGGGAACCCATTTAGAACTCACCACTGTCTGAACCTACAGCAGCTAGATTGGCTTGAACTAAAAAACATTTTGATACTTTCCCAACATACCATTGTCCATAGGATATTCTACCAACCTAACAACACACCGATACTCTCTAACCTTATTACCACCTATGCAGACCTCAATTCCTTACGCTGTACCACTAAACTACTAGCTAGCATTAGCAAGTCTAATAACTTGGCAGGTGACTCCTTGTTTTCTAATACTGCTGGAAAATATTGGAACATGTTGCCATCAGATCAAACAGTACTTCCCTCCATCCCACTCTTTAAGCAAAGGCTGAAGCAACATCTTAAAACTCACTGGTTATGCCCTTGCTGTTATCCTGACTAATTGTCTGCATTCTCTTTTGCCTTTTTCTCTATCCTGCCTCCCCTTACCTTTTATCACTACGTATCCCTGGGTAGCAGTAACTATCGGAAATTATTGTTGCAAATAGGAGATGAATTAAACTGTGACCATATTGTAAATAACCTCTCATATCTTAATTTGAAAGAATATCTTGTTCCTTTCAAAGTTTCTTTTTTTTTGTGTTTCATAATTTGCATACTTTCTCTCTAGCCAAGGCTCTCTAATTATTTTTAACTAATTTCTGTGTAAATAATTTCTTTTGAATATGGTATTTGCTTAAATAGTATAACTTTGTAATTACTGCTCTCTCATCTTATTTTGTCTTACATTTTTCTCTTATAATTGTGCATTATAAACGTTTGTCACTCTGGAGCTTTTCTCTCCGGGCCTCCACTAAAAATGGAAATATATCCAGTTGGACTAGCCCAGTTAACAAATGTAAAATAAATAAAATAAATAAATAAGTCTTTTACATGTATTCTTTGATTCTGTTAAATATAGTCTAAAAATAATTATTTTCTCAACATAATGTCTTGACTATCAGTCTTTGCAGAAACAAAATTCTGTTTTACTTTAAAAGCAAATAATTAAAATCTCTTGCTTAGGAGCTAAGTTGAAGTGTTGCTAGGACGTATGTTAGTGTTTATTTCAGCTTTGTACAACATGTTTTTTTATGTACTATTGATTTTGTTATATATGTTCCAAAAGGTGTATACAAGCATGTTTCAAGCTTATCAATTTTTGTCTTATTACTATCCATAAATACTGGTCTACCTTTTTTGGAGTTATTGGGGTTAAGCCTAAAAAAGAGGTGGGAACAGTTAGGTGTTGTGTACTATATCATAGATGTACAAGAATTTCCAGACTTACTAGTCATACTGCATAAGTACAGTTTATTCTTTTTTTGTAAAAAATAAATAAATAAATAAATAAATAAATAAATATATATATATATATATAGTACATATAGATATTACTATTTGAGCCATCTTAGTATACAATTTAATTAAATCAAAAAGGGACTTACAGTTACTAAATAAATACGGACAATGAATTTGTGGAATGTTAAAGGAATACAACTAAAGAAAAGAAAATTCTGTTTTCATCTAGCCTTTAAATCCAAAGCTGAAATTACCTTTATACAAGAAATGTACTTGACCACAGAACAAATAAAACAAACTAATAAGAAATGGCTTAAACTAATAGCTGGGGCAGCCGGCAAAACCAATACTATAGGAGTGGCCATACTAATCAAATCATCTTTTTGGGATGTAATACTTGACTATGCTTCTGGCCCAAAAGGAAGATGGTGTTACTTCTTATTTGAAAACTATTTCTTTAACAAATCTGTAATGTTGCTAAGCATATATGCCTCTTGTCAGAGGCAATAAGATTTTATTATAGAAATTTACAATTTTTTAAACAAATTAGGGGTGACTGGAATTCAGTAGTTGACCCACAAAAGATAGTACTAAGAAAATTAAATTATATAATCTTAATGCTTCATTAGCCGTAGAATAATTAATTGCTTATTTCAACTTCTTTGGTCCTTTTCAGGTTAAGAATGCCAAACAAACTATAGAAAGATATATATATTTCTCCTATTGTTACAAAACTTGCTCAAGACTAGACTTCTTTTTAATTTTAAACATATTCTTAAACATATAGTTCTGAACCAAGGTTCCTTTCTAAAAATTAAAGAATCAGCCTAAAAATAAACTGGAATAGCCAAGAAACAAAAAGTTTACAGAACTGCAAGGGGACATTAAACCCAAATCTACGCAATAAGGAGATATTAAATAAGAAATCTCATTCTTACTTAAAGAATTCTTAAATGACTCTTAAAATGTCTCAAATAATCCTATATATACAATGGGCAATGGGCAAAGCCAGGATTAGAGGAAACCTAATTAGCAAAGCATCATACCATAAGAAACTTTTTAGGCAAAGAGAACAAACACTAATAATAATAATAATGATTTCAGATCTAGTCAAAGAACTATCCTTTAATTATAATACCAATGCTAATGAACATATGATGAAATTACAAAAAGAACTTTACCTACTCCATTTATCTCATACCTCTTGGTATGAAAACAAATGTTTAGCTAATTACTCCGAGTGGTCATAGACCCCCTTCCAAAGCATTAGCAAGGATAATAATTCAGTTCCATATATAAATGAAATTAACTATGAACACAATGTTTTCTATTGAAAAAAGTAAAATTATCCTAGTTTTTGTACATATATATATATATATATATATATATATATATATATATATATATATATATATATCCCCAACTATATGGAGAACTTGACCTCTGTTTTACCACAGAATAATTCTCAGTTACTGGATCAATTACATTTTCCAAAGATAAATCTCAAACAGGAAAAATAGTTATTAATCCCATTCTCTGAACATGAAATTACCACTATTATCAAAAATCTCAAACTTGGCAATGCCCTAGGTCCTAATGAGTTTAGCTCTCACTTTATAAAACTTTCATTCAAATCATTCCAAACGTCTTGTTGCAAATCTCTAAACAAATCAGTCTTAAAGGCACATCTGATCTTCCCCTAAATAACTCTTAAACTATTCTTATACCTAAACCCAACCAAGACCCTAAAAAAACATTACATTATAGACCAATATCCCCTATAAATTTAGATATAAAAGTGTATGCAGTGCTGCTGGAAAACAATATTTTACCATTGCTTATCTCGCTATAGCATTCAAGATTTATGACAAACAGACAAATTAGTGACCACACATTAACTTGAGAATCTTTGCACATTATAAACAAAGATCTCAAACAAACAATATTTGCTCTTGCCCCAGATGCACATACGACTTCTGATGGGATATATGCAGTTGACTATATTAGTTTTTTAGTAAGATGTAATTTAGGTTTGCAGTTATTATGTATTTTAAAAGTTCATTGTTTTTTAAGGGGGGTGTCGGTTCTGCTTGAAGTGATTGGTTAATTGGCTATACGTTATTTTTTATCTTTTAAAAGGACTTCAGAATTGAATAACTCTTATCTGATGAAGTTTTGTATGTTAACAGAATGAAAGCTCTCATCTGTCATTGGATGTAGTGGTTATTTTACTTGGGGATACATTTTGGATGTCTTATGGCATATGAAGTATTAAAGTGTTGAGTTTTAGTTTTGGCTGCCTGGTTCCCATCTTTGGTTTTATTCCTGGTTTGTTTTCATCTTTTGGAACTAGTTTGTTTGTTTTTGCACAGAACCAGTTCCCCTTTTTAAGTAGCTCTGTTGTGTGAGTGTTTATAAATTGGGGAACAGTATCGTGCTCCAGCAGTAGGGAGATACACTTAAAGGTGCTGAGAGTGAATTACATAAGGTGGGACTCATTCAAATCAGTTGTCCATCTGCCTTGTCAATTTTTCATTCTCTCTCTCTCTGTCATTCTAATAGAAAAACTAATGTCTTTATTGTTCATTGTCTGTTTTGCAATTCAGATTCCACTACTAACTTAGAGCACCCCCTCCTTGACTATGTTTATTACTATTATTTAGTTAGTTAGTTATTTTTGTCTGTTACTGCTGACCTCAGGCTCCCATACTGCCATCTTCCTTATCACCTCTTATGTCCGATCATTGAACCCTCGTGGCCCTTCCTGAATGACCTGCTGCAGCAAAGTCTACTTTCTGAGAGGGCCAATACACATTGGGTAAACCCATTCTCCATGAGTAGGACAGAGGGGTATAAGCCACCAATCACCATGAGTGAGACAGGACCAGGTGAGGAGCTGCCATACTATGGTATGACAAGTGTTTCCTATATGGGCAATGAGAAATAGCCTCTGAGGACATGGTTGCCCTATGCCCAAGATCAGCCATACTTGCTGAGACATTCCACATGCCACAGCCCCATTATCACTATAGGTCATGGCCCCCAGCAGTCAGTCATGTTTAATCATCCTACCTTGCAACCTCTCTCCCTCCATGCAGAATGGTCAAACCCATCCTCCTTGTCAACTCTGTCAGGCCACCTGGGCCATGGTCTGGTATTTATCACTCTGTCCCACCAGAACTAGCTTAGTTATGTTTATTATCTTCTAAGGAAGCTTTTAAATGTACAAGTTAAAATCCCAGTTCTCTTCATGGGAAGATGCAGATCATCTTGCTAGTGTAAGTCTACAACCTAATCAACCAAGTTGTGAAACACAGTCATACACTGAGCCCCTCAGTGATTAGTAAATTGATTTCAACCATGTCATGGATTATCATCAGCTTAGAGAATGTCACCATGTCATCTTTGTCTGACACTATCATTGGCTTCATCACTTGTTTCCTCTTCAAGTCACCATTACCTGATAGACAGTGATATTCAGCTCTTTACCTCAATGAAATGCATTGCATCCCTGTAATATTAAGGATTTACTCTCTGTCCATCCCAAAATTGTCATTGGGGAAATACCTAATCACAATCTCCTCCGATCAGCTAAATATCTGTTTTTCTGTTTGCCTTATACATGGGTAAAGATATAACATCCATGTTTATTTATGTAGTTTAAACAAGGTCCTTCATATACCTAATTTATTAATATTAAATCTTGACTCTACATACATCATTTTAACATGTGTGCCTTTACCATGTTTTTACATTTTGGTTAAGAGGTTCCAATTGCTATTATATGCAGAACATTTCCGGAAGAGTCATAAACCAAACATCCCATCGGAATTGTCATTCATCTTTTTCTTTTGATGATAATTTCTATTGCTTTTCTTACAACTGAATTAATACCAGTCCATGGGCCATTTGACAAGCATAATGTTCCCCAGTACAGCTTTTAAGTGTACCCCTTCCACAACTCTCATAACTTAAAGTGAGTGAGCTAATTTACACAGGTGCGAACCCAAGCTGTAATGCATTTCCTGATATCATACTGGGTTGAAACTATGTTTTTGCACCATATAGCCTGTACATAATTTAAATAACACCATCCAGAGTGAGTGTGTGTAGTTTTTCTAATGCTACTGTCATACCCACAGAGTGTTAAGGCACTTCTTTTTACATTATGTTTCATTGTGCATGTTCACACGTAGCACCATTAAGTCACTATATCTACTTCTCTGAAACATACAATGTAAAATTAGAAGTTAACATTACATGCCAAGTGAACCATATCTGCAAACTGGGCTTTTCTGCCAATCCCCATCTGTAAGGCAGACTGAACCCCCTGTTAACCAGTTTTAGAACTAGCTAGGTGGGGGTTAACGCAAGGCAGTCCCCTCCCTTACAAATGAGATTAATCCAAAATACACTTTGCAGATATGTTTGATCAGAGATATATGCATATCCTATAAAACAAGCACTTTGTTCTAAAATACAGTATTGATCATCCTATTCAGAAAATAATTTAAATGGGGGCTAGAATTGTAAAACTATGTCAGCCTGTCAGTATCCTATGGTAAGTATACTCTATTGAATGCTGCTTCTTAAAAAGCATCCATCCTATGAGGTGAGAGCTTTCAGTTTTACGTTATGTTTTGAAGGATGGTCAAAGTAATATTACTTGCAAGAATAACCACCCTTTTGCATTGTACTGCTTAAACATCAAAAGGTAAAGCATAATACTTATGAAGAATGTGCTCACCCTCAGGAACATCTAAACAGGATTTCTACATGACAATCACTTTTTTTCATTTTCACTTTATTTAAGAAAATATTAATCATCAGTATACTACACATTCTGGTTCTTAATCATATTCATTAATAGTGCTATCATCAATCAGATGTTTCCTGTAATCAGAAGTCTTTACAACAGGCAATTTTTTTGTATATTTCTTCCATTAGAAATGCACATCACATTCAGGATACAATAGTGGAGTCTAAGTCCCTTAAGTGATATAATAATTATGTTGTGAATGGTGTCTAGGTGCCAGCTGTCTCTTCAGTCCATTCATTTTATTATTCCCTGTTACACTTAAGCCTCTTTAGGGAACATGACTGGGAAATGGTGTCAGAAGTGATGTAATATATTTATGAAATGCGCTCAAACATGTCTGCAATTATTTATATTTTTTTTCTAAGCAACATAATTTTAAAATGTAGGTTCCATCCCTTTTTGTAATACCCTGCTTTTTTTCTTTTAATTTGCAACATTCAGACAACTCTGACCCAGTGTCAGCTTCATGTGATCTTGTGGTTGCTTTATAATAATTACTACTTATCTGTGTAAAATTCTATCTGCTTCAAATGCTTCTCAAACACTGTATATAACTAACTGAATTGTTTGCAGTTAATGTAATACATGCAAATTAAATCTGAGTTTCAGTGTTCCATAAAACTGAGATGGCCTCTCAGTTCAGTGGTCGCACTACGTCTGCACAGCAAGCAGCCTATATGAAATGAGTGATTTCAATCATTTGTGAATGAGCAAAGGTGCCGATGGACTGACCCTGATGTTACAATATTATTTACCTGGAGAGGTGTGTTCATAGTCTTTACTACGTGAAGGATCTGTTATACATTCTGGCAGCGGTGATGGCAGCCAGCACTGAGTGTTATCATGGACCAATGTTTCCAACTTATCTGGGAAAATACAACAGACTTCAACTATATGAACTGCCTAAGTCTAGAAATAGCACGAGGTTTCATCTGTTGTGGCATTTTAGGCCGGATCACTCACTGACCATTATACAGGCTTTTCTTTATAGATGGCTGCTTCTAAAACTTTCAGTATGTTTTATTCCCTGTATTATGTAATGGCATTCTCTTTAAATGTTGCTTAAATAAACACACACACACACACACACACACACACACACACATATATATATATATATATATATATATATATATATATATATATATAAACCTATATGTATGTATATGCACGTATGTATCCATCTATAGATATATATATATATATATATATATATATATATATATATATATATATATATATATATATATGTGTGTGTGTGTGTGTCTGTGTCTGTGTCTGTATGTATACTAGAAATTATAAGAAAAAACAACAAATACCCAGAAATTACATGTAGCAGTCACTCGTACAATTCCCAGAATTTCAGTTCATGAAAATTTAATTTAAAATTGTAATAACTGTAAATTAGTATCCAGCAGCATTGTACGAGGTTAAGTATCTCATAAGATCTGAGTTGCTAATGCAACAGAAACAGTGATTATGTTACCCAATGTCATCATGTCATGTAGATCACACAAGGGAAAACTGAATATTACTAGAATTGACTTACTGAATGACAATAATATACTGCTGAAGAGTTATGGCTTATTTTGTAATTTCTAGGGCAGGTGAACATACTAACGTTTACCTTATTTGTTAACACCCTGAGGAATGATGTTAATATGACAGTCCATTGTATCACGGTATAAGTGATTCATATTTTATTCACAATAAGAGATGTTGTTTGATTACAAAGATACAGCCCAAGTGACCAAATTATACCTTCTTACATGATGCAGAAATACATAAATTATTTACCACTCTGTCTTTTATTATTGATTTTAAATAATGGTATAATCTATAAAAAAAAATCATACTTTTTTAACCCCCTCATAGAATTTAAATTCACTGGTTATTCTGTTTCTCTGCACTTCTTTGAGCTGGAGGAGATACTGTCCGTGTACATGCTCATGAACAAACTGAAGCAACGGCAGTATATTATCCAGATGTAAGTGATGTTTCATTTAGTTTATTATGTGAATGCAGCTGTTTAACACTCAGGAGAGCAATACAGAATATGAGGAAAATAAATGATGTCTCCCAGTTAGTATTGTTATATTTGTATTTGTAAGGATAGTTATCAGTTTTTTCTGTCTTAAGGAGACATATTCTGTTATCATGTTTAAATTAAATAGATAGCATAACATGTGTGTTATTTACATTTTCACCTATATTAAAATGTGTTTTTCATAGTATAAAAAGTATGAGTGAGACAATTTAAGTCACATCATCTTTTTTGTTTGTTAGTTTAAACAAACATAAAAAGCATATTTCTAATCAATGAAGTGAAATGTTCAGCCCTTGATACTTTGAAAATGTATTCTGCTATATTCAGTTAACCAACTATGTGATGAAGGAGCAGTTAAATAAAAATAAAGCTGACAATAATGTAAACTTTCTTACGTTTAAAGCTCCCCTGTAGAACTCTCGACTGTCCCTGTTTTGGAGAAGTATCCCTGATTTACCCCTAGATAGGATGCCCATATTTTTGGAGGGATGTCCTTATTTTCAAGCTTGACGTACCCCATCACGCAATTTTCAGAATCCTTCTCATCACAAGTGGTTGTTGAAGCTATCTCGTACATAGAAAATCACACTACATGAACAAAATACATGGTCATCAAATCATGGTGAGCTGTGCCCTCTCTTCCATTTAGTGCGCTCTCGGAGTTGGTATATTTAAGTAGGGGGGGGCATAGCTCACCACTTTGGTGGGCTTAGTTTTGCTGTTATGGTTTGTTACCATGGTGGTCAAGTGGTTCCTTTCACAGGGAAAGGAATTCAGCAGTCCATGTGTTCTTTATGAAGAGGTTTTGTTGGAATCAGCTCAGGTAAGTTGGATTCGTTTAAATTTTTGTTTAAATGAAGTAGATCCATATATATATATATATATATATATATATACACACACACACACACACACATGCATATGCATACATTCACACAGGATAATTTGTAAAAAAAAAAAAAAAAAATGTTAATATAATGATCAGGTCAGCTCAGGCATCATACTGTTTTGTTTGTGGTGTGACAGACATAAATGTATAATGCTTTGTTAGAGAAGTCCAGTATGGCTACAGCAGTGCCCACTTGAAAATTTGATTATAAAAAGATGTGGTCTGAATCTATTGAGACAAAATAGAAAGGTACATATATTGTTTAATATAGTTGCTGATATTAATAAGCTCCATCTTGATACTTGCTATTCGTTTGGAGGTCAGAGGAGATTAAGACTACATTCATGTCTAGTGGCCAATGTCTAGGACATACGATACCACATTGATATGCTGCTGATATATTACATAGCCATATGTTGACTGAAATCCTATCAAATACAACATTGTAATTTGAACTTCCCACATCATTCTAATTAGGTTTAATTTTGTAGTGTTGGTCCCATACCTACTCAAGGTGTCAAGCATGCTTGACAAAAAAATTAATTTAGTTCTAACAATAATTACCTGATATTACTGTAGCTGATGGAAGGAATGGCTGCCTAGATCGGCACAGAGATGCTGTTCAAACTAAACAGGTGGAATCTGAACATCCTTACTAGGAATAAGACCAGTAACTCTCCTATAAGAAATGGGAAGGAGGACATCTAGTCACATGACTGCACAAATAGATAGGAAACCAAGTCTCTGCATCCAAGTGACCCTTTTTTATAGTGCAGCCTACATGCTCAGAAACTAATTTAGAAACGTATAACAGCTACAAGCCAGGATCAATAAAACTTCAAGGAAACCACTTAGTTTCATTTTTAGGTATGTGTATAAAAGTAATCATAATTTAAATCTGTCTCATGATCTTGTCTTGAATTAATTTAAACTTCAACTTCAGGCTATGTTTGGGAAACAAATGGATATCATAAAGCAATTGTAAACAAATCAGAAACTCACAGTTTTCATTAGTTTGCAAGGCAAGTTAAAATGCAACAGCAGTGAATCAGAGGAGCAGTAAGAAAATGCCAGCAGCAAATAGAGAAACAAATTGCTCAGTGTGCAAACTGTGTAATATACTCCACCCCTTGTTAACTAGTCTGCAGAACTAGTTTGGTAAGGAAAAGCCATTTGACAGGACAGTGGAAGATGTGGAATTGTCTGTACTTCCTTTGATTGCTTATCAGTACTTTTTACAGTGTGGCCTTTCCTAGTTGAGAGTCGTATGTTGATCACTGCAAGACGATATTCAATAGCAGGACTGGCCTTACACATAGGAGAACTAGGTGATTGCCTAAGGTGCAGTGCTTTCCATTCTTGCAGGGGCATTCTTTTCCCTCTTTTTTGATCTAAAAAATAAATGAGCCTCAGAGGAAGAGGAAAATGTGACCAGGAACAGAGCTCAGCTCCAGCTGCAACATAAATCATGTTTTTTAAAATTTGCATGGTCACAGGAGTACAGACCCTTCAACATTCAAATCTATTATTATTTTATATATACCCGAATTAAAATCAGGGACATTCTGCAGAATTAGGGACATACATCATGGAATGACAAGGTGAGTTAGTGTTACTGCTGCTTAAAATAAGGTTGGCAGTGATGAACCAGATACTTTTTGATGCCATTTTTGGCTTTGTTGTGGGGACCATTGAGATGAGACAAGCGGCATGCTGGTGGGATAAGTATTTTTACAGTATTCCTGGCAGTGATCAACCACATATGTTTGTCAATATTTTTGGCTTTGTGATTTGTGTGAACACTTGAGGAGAGATACTGTAAGTGTTATTATTTTTTATGGGGATGCTGGCAGTGAACAACCAGATATAATAGGACAATATTTCTCTGGCTTTGTGGAGCAACTTGATTTGACATACTTTAATGTGTGCTAACTTGTCTGTGTGGACTGTGAAGGTGAAATATTATGCAGCCATCAGACCTAGCTCTTCTTTTAAAATATTAGTACTATTAACTTAGGACATTAACAGAATAAGAAAAATCTAAATTAATATACATTTTTTTATGTAAAAAAAAGTCTCTGAGTCTAATTATTGTCATTATTTATGAAGTGAAGTTGACCACCTTACTCTAAACGGCACAATTTTAGGAGGTATTAAGAGTGACAGGGCTAAAATTTGAGTCAGGGATGGCTGAGAGGTATGCCACCAGATGTAATGGCTATAACTGTTGGGTGGGGGTTGGGTTTGGCTAAATGAAATTAATTGATCCCCGTGTCATTTGCTCAGTTTAAACAGTCATTTTCTGCCTTAGCAGGACTTCTGTGCATTGGTGAGACACCTAATATGCATAGAGACAAATCCATAATTGTTGGGGCTGTCTTCTTTGGAGGGAAAGGAATAGCTGCCTTTTGCTGTTTGCTTATCATTTTGGTTTTGCAGGATTAATGTGATTACAGGAAGCAAAGTGAAATATTTTAATGTGCGGCAAATATTTGTTTGGAACATAGGTGAAATAGAAGGTCATCCCCTTTTATCACAATCTTGCGTCTGAATTGTACATAGAAGTGGCTATAACTGCTTGGTGGGGGTTGTCTGGATGAAAGTAAATGACCCTCTTGTCACTTCCTCAGTTTAACACTCATCTCTCAACAAATAAGGGATAAAGCCATCAGAAAATAACCAGAACTTTGGAACTTCTGGGGTTGATGGCTCCTACATACAAAGGCTGTATAAGTGGATTTTGACACGGGCTTAGTAATCGCCTCTGCCATGAGCCTGACCTAGTCTAAAACCAGCCCTGGTCATATGTGTACACAAAAGGTACTTTGCATTTGTGTGGAGGGGTTGGGACAATGTCTTATTTCCTTAAGATTCTTCTCAACACTCAGAGGTTACTGTATCTTGTTTTGGGCTACAAAGAGTGTGGTTATTTTTCTTTAACTTTCCTCATAAACTCAGATAGGTGCATGGAGGGTCGCTATAACTTGTATTGTCTCTGGAAGTAACAAGCTGTAAGCGTTACTGCCGTCATTATTTTTCTTTTCATTTTACTCGCAATCAGTCATGTGGTGCACATATAGGAGGCGATCTTTTGGAGAAGAATGGATATGCATGCTGTTTATATATGGCTGACAGCAAGTATCCTCTGTTCTGTTTGTCTTTTCAGTTTTGTCCCAGACGACATCAGAAGGGTACACAGAAGGTGGCTGTCTTTTAGGGGTAGTGATGAGGAGGTAAGCTGTGTGCTTATATAACAGGAGCAGCTTGAACTATAACTGTGGACACTGATGCCTTAATTTTAATCCTAGTTTAACACCTACTTTGAGGTGGGGGTGTAGGGCCATGTCCTATTCCCAGATATATGTATCCCCCCAGACCATCTATACCTAATGCTTCTGGGTACCTAGCAGACCCCCTGATTAACACATGTATTACAGGGTAGTGTTGGTCTGTTAAGATGTGCTGAAAGGATGCAAAAAAGCAGAGTTGAAGAGTGAGACTGAATTTCTTTCATTCTTTGATCATGCTGTTTTTTCAGGTAATCATCAGATGAAAGGGTTGTTTAAAATACTCTAAAATGCATCTTGGAGTATCTAGAAACCTCTTGGCGTAATACTGTTATTTACAAAGCAGTTATTACACTGTAGTCTTGGTTAGTTAGGATGTGCTGAAAGGGTGCAGATAAAGACTAAATTTCTTTACTTTGATCATGTTTTTTTTTTGTCCAGGCAATTGCTGAATGAAAAGGTTGTTTAAAAAATTCTGAAATGCATCTTGGAATATTTAGAAACCTCTTAGCTTCTGAGGACATTGCAGCCACCAGACCTCCAGCGTTATACTGTAATTTCCACCACAGTTATTGCAATATAGTCTTGTATGTTAGGATGTTCTGAAAGGATACAAATAAAACAATATTGAAGAATACGACTAAAAATGTTTACTTTGATCATGGTTGTCATTCAGGCAATCATTGGATGAAAAGGTTAAAAAAAGTCTAAAACACATCTCAGAGCACCTAGAAACCTCAAGACTTCTGGGATCCGCAGGCTTAATGCAGTCATTCCCTCCACCATTGTCAGAGTGCAGTGTTGCCTGGACAGAATATGACAGATGAATCAATGAACTGCAGAATGAATGAATGAATAATTGCCAGAAAAAAACTGAAGAATACGACAAAATGTGAGGAAAAGAAAGAAGAAAATCAGAAGTAAACTGGATAGCCTGAGTATACCAGGATAGGTTGGGCAACATGGTGTTGGTCTGGGCCTGGTGCCTTTTCACAGAGGGCATCAGTTTACCTAAGTCTGGCCCTTTTCTATAGAAAAGGCAGACATGAGGAAGCACCTCAGTAATACGTGCTAACCGTAACACTGCCCCTTCCTCAACCCTAACCCTACACCTTACCTTAATAAAAACCTTCCCATAATACTGCCACTACACAAGATGCACTCAGAGACACAAACACACATAGACACACATTAACAGCACTACATCTATCACCTTACCTAACTCTTACCTAAACGTAAAATACACATATTCGCACACCAGCATAAAACACCTGTTCCTCACCTTTCCCCGACCCTAATCCTTACTCTGTAACATATGCACAAATACTCTAACCCCATCCAACCCTACTCACCTGTACTGATGAAACACACAATCGACATTTCAACCTCTTTGCTATCCGTACCATCAGCATTAAATGCCAGTCCTGCATTTTTCGACTAAATGCACATTCAACAAAATGCAGGGGACCTATAATATTATATGTACACATATATAGACAAATACACACACACACACACACACACACACACACACACACACACACACACACACACACACACACACACACACACACACACACACACGCGCATATTTATATATATATATATTCAATCTAAATTGGTTTATTTATCATATACCAGATGCTTACATGCTTATAGCTAAGATAGAAGATTGTGTTTAAATTCAATGTCTTAATTGCAAGTCTGTAACAAATGAAACATCTTCTGTTGTATCCTATTGCAAATTTGAACTGAATATCAGTTATGGCTATGAAACCAAATACAGCATTGTTCCACTTTGTATGATGGTAATTATAAAACATCAAGATGATTTAAAACATATCGTTAACTCAGTGGGGGGAAGGAAGAATATTTCTCATTGAGAAAGAATAGTGTGGAAGTGAAACTTTTAAGGGAAAATGAAACAATCAGCCTCATGCATAAAATTCACCCAGTATGCATCCCTTTTCTCAACTAGCCAAATACTATAAGGGAAGGAAAGAGAAAACTGAATGCAGAACAACCAGAGTGTGCAGATTGTTGCTTTGGGGATATAGTTATAACTGATCTGTGTAGTATTTAAACACATTGTACAACTTAACATATATACACAAACACACACACTATGTCTGTATATGTGTGAATGTGCCTCTGTAGATGTATAAGAATCTGTGTGTCTCTACATTTACCTGTGGGTGGCTGGGTAGGCAGGTGTGTGCGTGTGTGTGTTTGTGTGTGTGTGTGTATACATTATTACTTACATAACTTATATTTTAAATGCAAAATGCTTCCTCCAACAATAATTACATGTGATAGAGCAACTTTGAAACACTAGGTGAAAGCTGTTATATCAATAATATTTTTAAAAATGTGTATACTAATTTAAAACATACAAACCAGTTTAACAGATAACCTATTATCTAAGAGTAATAATGCTTGACAGGAATGATGGGTATTAAAGGGAAAACAATGGAGATTCCAGCAGTGGTTAGGCCTTTGTCCTGCATTGCTGGACCTCACAACACCCCTGGACCATTTGTTATTTCCCTGTAGTGTCCATGCTGTCAGTGTTTATTGCTTGCTTAAGTATAGACTCAGATTGTTAACTGGTCTTCCTTCACAGCAGAGTCTGCAAACACTAGTGTGTATCTGTGGAGTACAGGTGTTCAGGTTTCCTCCCACATCCCAAAGATATGCTGCAGCCAAATTGGTGGTCCCCCAATTGCCAATGGCTGTACAACCAGTAAGTGTATGTATATATGTATGTATGTATATACCCTATAGACTATAATCCTATACAGGATGGGTTTCTTTGCCTTGTACTCACTAAATGTCAGAATAAGCAGCATCTCCCTTGCCTTTTTGAATTGGATAAAGCAGGCATTGGAGAATGAATGACTAAACAAATGAGTAAATAAGCATGCAGAGTATAATTGCGTACCTACTTAAAAAGGACTATTGATATTGGATCCATGATTGTACAATGCACTGCAAGTAAAATGAGTGTCATTAACCAATTTACTTTAGCAACATTTTATAACAACATTGAGTTCTAGGTGCTGTTTCCAAGGACTTTAACATTATTCATAGGTTCATAGATGTTTACTAGGCTAATGACCACAAGGGCCTTTTTAGGTCTAGCCATGCATCCAAAATCTCAGACAAGTTCTGGTACCCTTGATAAGTGTAAGCAGGGGCTTGGGAGATGAAACATTAACAAGCAGGGGGCTTGGCAGATGAACCATTTACATGTTACCTGTTTGCATTAGAGACATAGGTGCCAAACCAGGGATGAATTTCTGTTTCCCTTCCAATTGTCCAAGTTGCATTTGAATTGGGTTAGGGAGGAACTCTGCTTCGCATGGATGAGGAGCCTGTTCCACGAAGGGGTAGTATCACCTGTCTCTCCAGCAGGTCATATTTATATTTTATGTACTTATTTATTTATTTTACATGTATTAACTGGGGGGGGGGGGTCTGACTGGGCCTAAGGCCCTTTTTCAGCAGAGGCCTGAGGAGAAAAGCTCCACACAGAAAGACAATTACAGACACATTTAGGTGTTTAAACAGCATCACAATACATTAAATAACACATATGTAACAGGCAAGGTTTAAGTCTTTAGAATGGGTAACTCTGGTGATGTTTGTTTTTTGGATATGCAGGACATCCATCATAGTGGGGTCTGACAATGCCCTGTATGCCAGGCATAGATCTCCCCTCAACAGCCTGTAGGAGACAGAATACAGAAGACTTTGAAACGGTCTGCATAGGACATTTTACTTACACCCTGTATTCATTTAGTTAGGAACCTCTGTGGACGTTCCAATTGTTGGATGTGTATGGTTAGGGACATACCAAAGGGGGCATAGTACTCAATGATAGGTCTGATTAATGCCAAAAACAGTGGAACAATTACTTCCTTTGGCCTAAATACCATACCTTTGTTTATAAGTTGCACAACATAGAATGATTTCCTCACTACTGTAGACACATGATGGTCAAAGGCTAAATTGCTGTATATGTGTGTCCCTAAGTCCCTGACTACTGGGTCATCTCTAAGGGGTGTGTTGTCAATATGATAGTTACCAGGGATTCCTGAATTCATTTTCATTTTCATAATTGATTTAGTTTTAGTCCACAGCTCTGCCACCAGTTGTTTGTCTATGTCAGCCCTTCCTGGAGAACATTTATGTCAGTGTGGAATTCAGTGACAGCTCTTAATTTGCAATCATCTGCAAATTTCTTTAGCTAGAGACCATTGACATTGGCCTTGACTTCAGAGAAGTAAATGCCAAAAATGAGTGGTCCAAGGACCATCCCCTGAAGGACTCCACTTGTGACTGGCCTCTCTGTAGAGGTGAATGCTATGTCTGACCTCATCATACACTTGAATTTGTAAACAGTTCATATTAGGACCTGATATATACTACAAAAGTAAATTGCTTATTGAACAGACTTACCCCCAAATAAATTATCCTTATAGGATGTCAAGCCACAGAATGTAGGTGGCATCTACCACAATGAAAGATGCTAACACCTGACCCATAGTGTTCCCTCTTCTATTTGTTGTTTCAGAGTCACTTCAAGGGCCTCCTGCTGTTGCTGAAAGTGGGTTTCTTTTCACATGTAGGACAGTTATTTTGAAATTTTCAGACATATGTACAGTTTTCCAAGAGTACCAACCAAGCTCTTAAATTTTAATATGTCATTATGGTTAGGCAAAATATGGATTGGTGAAAATGTTTTATGGGCATAAATGGCTACATCATTTAATGTGGTCACATTGCTTTCTTAGGATAAATAAACCATGTTTAGTTGTGAATAATGGTTTATTTACCTATGGATGGTATGGTGTCGTCTCAAGGGTGACAGTGGTTTATTCTTTCTGATATGACATAAAATGCCTTACCTTTTCTAAGTTATACCATTGTTTGAACATTTCTTAGCCATGTCTGTTTATTCTGGTAAGTCTGTGGAAATGGCTTGGTAGTATACTATTCATTTGTAAATTTGGGATTACATAGTAGTCCCCCCCCCCCACTCTCTCTCTCTCTCTCTCTCTCTCTCTCTCTCTCCCCCCCCCCCCTCTCTCTCTGAGTAGCCGGTGTTACTTTTCATTGAGTAAATGTCTACTTTTTGTCATCATTTGTACACATATGTGACAGTAAGGTCTCCCTACATGTAGTGAAGAGTGAGAAGGATAAGGTAGAAAATCATTTATTACAACTAGATAACCAGAAAAAAATAAAGGCATACTAAAGGAAGTGCAAGTGGTGTTATTTATGACAGAATTGTAGCACCTAGAGTGTCATGATTATGATCCAAGTTTGACTAAAAGATAATTATTTTAAATAACATTCTGATAAAGACAGTGCATAACGTCTCGTTAAGGATTCTCTTTGTTAAAAATCTTTCAGCATTGTTAAACTCTAGTCTCACATTAGTGTTAATAGATGCCGGCACAGAAGAGAGGTGAGAAGATAAAACAGCTTTAAAAGTTGTAAAACCCTTTACTGATGATAAAAAAATGTGTAACAGAGTGATGTGTCTTACAGCTTTTACAACCATTTTTTCTCAGAAGAGGGACGCAGTTTCTGGATACTATCTGTTTGGTGGTGATAACTGTTTCATGGCTTTCCAAACTGTAAATCACTTCATGGTCATCCACTTTTTTCCTTCATTATTACTACATCAGGGCAGCTGAAGCTTCATGTACCACAAGAATTATGATTGGCTCTGTCTGATGGTAACTGACAGTATATGAATTCTCAACTCGGATGCTAAGAGTCACCTCTTGAGAATCATTTTACTCTGATCTAGAGGTGAATTTCTTAATAGCCATGTCTTAAACATGTATCAAATTGGTTATGATCAGATACCCAATCATAACATTCGGAATAGTACCAGTGAGTTAGGTAAACTTGTTTTAATTATTTATTTGTCTGTTTGTTTATTTTCTTTCTTTTACATAAAACGCAACTCAGTCAGACATCTTGGGGTAAACTCAAGAAAAATATGAAACTGTTATATAAAAATCATTTTAAATCTAGCTAATGTGCATTGCAAAATTATTTTCACTAAGTGATATTACTGCTTTTTGGCAACACAGTAAAATGTTCTGTCCTTAACAGAATCTATTTGTTATTAAAGAAATATGAAAAGGTGTTGTAACATGAGACATGCAGTGATTTGGAATAAGAAATCAAATATATAGAGGTGTACAGCTATAATGAAAGCCAGCAGCATTAAAAACCCATTTGACCAAACCTTTGCCATACCACATACCTGTACATCTGAGCTGAACAAACCCTGGCTGGGTCATGCAGATGCAAAATGCCATATTTCCAAAATAGATAATTGAAGAATAAAGGTGAAATCTAATATAATGGAATGGGAAAGATTAATAAAGTAATAAAAACACCAGGCTGTAAAAAAAAAAGACTTCAAGACAGAAAACTATATTTTATATATGACCTTTAATATTAGAGGAAGAAGCAATACAAAATAAAGATCAGAAGTAAAACACAGTAAGAAAACTTGCATTATAAAACAATGAGGTTGTGACATTACAGCTGTAATCATTATGTTAGTGGTTCGGCTCAGTTTAAAATCAATTATTATCACATTCTCTTCAACAGCTGTGGACTGTTTTAATCATAAATAAAAAAAGATATAGCACTTCAGTAACTTAAGTGTAAATTCACACGAGTATCTGTATGGGTGGCGAAAGCCAGGGTACCTTTTTGGCTAGGCTTGTATAGGCCCTAGGCCGACAGCCTAGTAGCTACCTATGAACAGTGTTTGTGTTTGTCAGTGTGCACATCTATGTCATAATTGTCGTAGGCACTGTCTTTATGCACAGTAATAAAGACAACACTCCTAGCTGTCTTGCAACTAAGCTTTATTAAGAATAAAATACTGGAAATATTTTAATACAGTCCCAGATAGGAATAACCCCTCATGCTTGGTTCAATAGCATTAACATTTTTACAAACTTAAAATTACATATTTTAACCCTTACTGTCCTCATTGCCAAACAATCTCATCCAAACATATTACACATAGCAGGGGACAGTCAAATGCCAACTTTTAATCACCATCTACAGCAGGTATGAAAGGACAGTATCTAAGACTGCTCAGTCCAGATCACCTAATCCAGTATATCCAGGTGGTATTGAAACCTGTCCACTCCATTATGTTCCTTTCAATAACTGTCACTGAACCCAAAACAGTGTTCCAGCCAGCCTCACTCCTGGTGTACTGACTAGCTTGGCACAGGAAAACTGAGGCAATAAAAAAGGGGGGGTAAAGCTACAAGCTCACCAAACTGTCTGCCTTGATAGCAGCAACCTCTTCCTCCTTTTTCCTGGCTGTCAAGCCCACAGCTACCACCTATCCAACTAGTGTCACCTATGAGCCACCTGACCACCTTCTACTTTTGGCAATGCTCTTATAACCCCTATTCTCTTTTTTTTCTGCTACCATCATGTATTGGGGTAACCCACTCCCAAAGGACCTACAAAAAGTGTAAACTGAACAAAGCTAACTTCACATCAATAAGATGAACTCCATCTTCCCTTTGCCAGTGTGTGTCCTTGTCTGTAAAACCCCAATGATCTAGCACCAGAAAACCAAGGGACACCACTGCCCTAGCTACCCTTTGATTAACAAACTTCTGAGCTGCCTTTAATGCTAAGAACTTGACAGCCCCTTACCACACCAAACTGGGCATTATGGATTACCACAGTATACCTGCACTGGGGTATTTCTGCTGAATAAATATAATATCCCTAGCAATCCTGGAAAGCAGCCTACACTTTAAGACAAGGCAAGGTCATTAACTTAAAGGTGTATAAATAGAGAAAAAGATGAATATTGCTTCCTCCATCTTGACAAGAGCTTCCTTGAGGTGACTCCACTGCATTCCTCCAAATATCTTCCAAATAACTTTCACCTCTCATGGACTGAAACCCAAGAGGACTCTTCCAGGCCTCACTGCTGCTCTCTTGGCCTCCCAAAATATAAAAGGATGTTCAGAACTCCCTTTGTCTTTGCAACAAGTAACAACACAGATTCAAGCAGAGAGAATGATTTCAGAATGACCACCTACTCTGGCAACTCCTCTAACATTTCTGATTGCCTCATATAAGACAAAATGGCATTTGACATCCACCTACCCACCACTTCAATCACTTCTGTGGAATGCCATTCTTTTTCTAGATTGAATGCCCTGCGTATCCTAAAAGAGTGGGAAGAGTGATCCCTTGAAATCCTTTCTGTCACCTTTCTATTAAGCAGGTCAAAACACCTAGGTTTTGTAAATATGACCAGCAATCCATCATCAACCTTTACAGGGCTTAGTATATTCCTCATTGTCAGACTGAATAGCTATAAAAGTAGATCAGCATCCTTACTGAAGACCACCTAGTGATCCTTAATCCTAAAAGCATCAATATACAAAAAATTCACTAAGGTAGCCTACATCACATATGTGTCATAATCAGTGCTAGTCCTGTGCAAAACTTTCAAAACTAATTTCAATATGTTCTTACCAATAGGTAGCAACTTATTTACTAGCTAACCCTGAGTTCTTTTTCCACTATTTATCAGCCTTAAAATGACCCAGTGCTTGGTGACATCTGGGCATCAGCTGCATGTGCCGCATCACTCAGAACTACCAGGTGAACTCTAATCATTCTCACCGACTCATCTAGAATCCACCTGGACACCATTTATTGGACCTCCTACTGAACTGACTAGCTTTTGTCATCCACTGCCAACTGCTGCACAAATAACATTAAAGTTTAGAAGGTGGAGACATAAGCCTTCCTCTTGTTGGGATGTGATGACTGCTGCAACAACCAGCCCTCTAAAACCCATCAATTTTCCACATCATCTCTGTTTCTGAGACCAATGACTAGAACTCATGAATCTGGAAATGATAAAGAAAAACAGTTATTCAATTCAACTGAGCTGGTATATATGCTGTGGTAAACAATATAGACTGCTGTAGTTCTGACCTGTCTTTCTCATTACCACCTGTACTACTGGTTTATCATTGGAATGAAAGGTCACCATATTGCCACTCAATTCCCACTGCCACACCACCACTGATGCCACCCAGCTGGACATCAGTTATAAGAACATAATGCTTCTACATATCACAGTGCACCAACTTAGAGGACAGGAGGCAGAGAACCACTTGCCCTTGAAGTAATCCCCCAGCAAACGAGCCCACCCTACATCTGTAGAACTGAAGATTCAAGGCAGTTCCACAAACTGCTCCATGGAAACCCCATAATAGTAGGCCAAGAACTCTGCCCAAATCCCCAGTTCTGACTTGACTATCTTTATTACCTGCACTCTATGTGCTTCTGACAACTCCCCCCTAGCAAGTATCTTCCTGAGCCCCACAGTCCTACATGTAAAATTCAATAAACCCAGTAACTCCATCATATCTCACACAAACTCTTTAATAGCCATAATAAAATGTCAAGATTTTCTCTTTCAGCCTGACTAACATATCCTCTGCAAGCTTAAAAGATTTAGTACAAACATAAATGTTGAAGCCCAGAAATGTTAACAACTTGGCTGGCTCCTCCTTGTTTTGAGCCAATGGCTTTCCCAGCTCTTCACACAGATTCTGAAATAGGGCAGCTCTCTGCTCCACACCTAACCACCCTTCCTCCATTAGGAGGAGGCCATCAAATAATGCACCACACTCTGACCAACAGCTCAACAAGCCACTCCACACCTTATAGGCATAGCCTTATCAAAACAAACCTTACTATTGACCTACAGCCAAGGCCAGTCCTGTCCTTGAATGTGAGGCAACTTAATTGCTGCTTCAACATCTGATTTTGCTAGCCAAGGGTTATTAAAGTGCTTGATACATCTGACTGCATCATCCATTTATTCACATTGGATCCTGACACCCTCTCCATCAGTGCTGGCATTTACTGAACAGCCCTCATGGAATGATAAATGGTGGAATAATGTAAGTTCAGCCAGCTTCTTTGGTATCAAACCTAAAGGGAGATAACCTAGAGCTTTAAAAAAGTGGAGTGTCAAACTGTCCTTCAGTTCAGCCTGCATTAAACTTTTTATCCAGCAGTCTTTGAGCAATATCCGAATTTCCTTTAATGGACTTCAAATTCCTACATATATTCCCTAACCATGCAGCCCCAAATTTTGTAGAAACCGCTTGAGGAAATAATTGGATCAATCCCTTCATGATTTCCATTCTGGGTGCTTCACCAACAATACTCATAATGCCTCTATTCGAATGGGAGACTGAGTCATTTTACTTAAATGAAAGGGACTGAAAAGAAAGGGAATCATACCCTGACATCCCTAAAATAACTCATATAACCCTGCTGTATTTCCAGCCTTCTGTGTCCATAAGGGGGAAACTCTACTCATAACCCACCCCCCTTAAGCCAACACTTGGTCGCCACGTGTGGATCCCCACAGTGCAAGCAGACATGTAGAAACTTAAACCAGCCATGCACATCTACCCACGATAAAAGCCCAGCAAGCCTTTGCCTTAATGCAACTTTCTTCAAGGTCAGCTTTACCCAGCACCTCAGCCTTATCTATCATGGTTCCCAAGAATGCCTTCATGCCTGTTCTCCCACTTGATAGAATTACCCACTGCATTCAACTTCTGATAATACAGTAACCAAAACAACCCACCCCGTTTCCCCCCAAGTCTCATAACATGAAGAAATAAAGGAAAAAGTAAAAGGATTACTTTTAACAAAAAGACCTTTCCTTTCCTTTTTACTTGTTGGCCCCTGGGAGAATGAGCTACTACACTGGCTTTGTAGCACCTATAATGGAAACCACTCTACAATAGTTAACCTACATTTGTTTATAACATGAAGAAAGGTGGTACATAGCATGAGCAATGCTTGCTGGGGTTCCTTCTCTGCTGTCATTGCTAATAGGTAATTTAAACCCTGAACTCAGTTACCCTAAGTCTTGGCCCTGAGCCTGGCTGGCATTCTCTTAACTAATGGTGCAAAAGCCAGAAACTAATCCCTTGCATCCCCTGCCTCAGCCTCCACAATCTACTGCACCCTATCTGCATCCACTAACTCAAAAAGATCGACATATTACCTCTCCAAACCTTCTCCTTTCCTGCCAAGAAGATGTGGGATGTAACAAAACATGGATTTAATCCCCAACAAAAAGGGCTACAGCTCACTAAAGTCTGGAGAAGATTTGTCTTCCATGGACCCAGGTTCAAAGCACCCACCAATTGCCTATGGCTGACCAAACAGAAATTGCAAGAATGACCTCTCATCCTGCATCCTAACCCACCTGTACTTCTTCAGGCAATTCTGCAATGTGATACTCTGGTGTACCTGATTGTACTGAGGCATTCCCACCAGCTCTTATATCCACAGCCAGATTGTGGTCAAATGGGGCCCTAGGTAGGGTAATGGATCAGCCCAGACCCCAGCCATTCCAGTGTCCTATTTCTTGTCTTTCTCTCCCAAGTTACCATAAACACTGTTCAAACATATGCGTGTGTATATTATTTTCTTCTTTACTTCTACAATGATTACAGACATTTAGATTTAATTTAAAACTTTAATTTCAGATTGTATAGCATACACACTGATAGCCATTTGCTAAACAAACAATATGGTCTCACAATGAAAACAGACTTAACAAGAGCAGCAGTAAAGCTCTCCACCCTTTAAACTCACATTCATTGAAACTGCAGTGAAACCCATATTCATAGAAAATACATCTGGCTAGTGGTGGATTAATGGGCCCCCTACACACACTTTTAGGACCATGCATGTGTTCTTTGAATCACCTTCCTGATCTGATTGTATTATATCATATCCCTTGCTTAATATACCATGCTTGTTAAAGTGTGTTTTAAACTTTTAGTTTTGAAAATCTTTCCATGAAGCAGTGAAACAAAATGTATGAAATAATAATGACAAAACTATACTTTTCAGAATATTTCAACCAAAAAAGGACGTCCACACTGCTGTCATTATAATCTACCAATATCAGTCAAGCGTTTATATCACCTTATTGAAAGATGAAAACAGCGAATGCTATTTCATCAGCCCCAAAATATCTAAACATGAAAATATCGAACATTCAGAACAGCAATTTTTTTCCCATGGAAAAAGTTGCTGCTCCGAAACACATACACACAACACAAGCACATCAAACAGCAACCACACACATACACTTAAATTCCTACATCTAACACTACACTAAACTAAACATACACTGCTATCTACCCACTTTCCTTAACCCAAACCCTAACCCTAAGGTCCGTCACTATTGCACACTCACCTAACCGGCACCCTAACCCTAACTCACATAAACCGCCCCTAACCCTAAAGTCTGTCACTATCGCACACACGCCTAACCCATGCCCTAACCCTAACTCACTTAACCCACCCCTAACCCTAACGTACAAACAATCGCACACTTACCTGAACCCAACCCGTAACTTTCCACTACACCGCTAAGAATAGCGAAGCCACAGAAACGGCCAACCAAATTCTTTCCCGAGGAAAGAATTCGTTGTTCTGCAGCTTCGCTATTCTTAGCGTTTGCTGAATAGTGTTCAATATCAGAACATTCAAAGTTTTAATACTTCGATGTTCTGATATAGACCCTCAGTCAATATGCCCAATCTCTGCAAAAGTTAGTCATCTGAATAATTCCTCTTTTAAGAGAACTGTAATTAATGAAGCGGTTGCTGCATTCAGTACAAATTCAGTGCCTGCTGTCCTTGAAGAATAAATTGCCTATGTTACATTAAAAAATATATATTTATTGTTTGTCAACAATCAATCTTCCTGGTGTTGGAAGAAAACCCACAGCCTTCTGCACTGATTGCAAGTGTGCTACCTATTGCCCCACTAACACCGAACAATATAACTATGAAACTCGGTGACTGACTAACTCGGCAGGCTGTAATCCTCAATGATTTACAAAAACAGAAAAAAAGAAATAAAATTAAAGGAGATGTGACAGTTGTTCTGGAGGCTTAAGATATTTGCTTGGCAATATTTAAGGTTCAGAGCTCAACTCTGAGAAAAGTCACTTAACTAGACAATGTCCCTAATTGGAGTATTACTTACACACACACACCCTTGTGCATTCATGGCTCTCCAATTTCCATTACAGTGGATGTCCTACATAAATCTCATGCAGTTTTTTTAAGATATACTGAGGTTTTTCAGACTTTCATCATAGAAGTCTAGAACAATGCCCACTGCTGAGGTTTCTGGAGATTGCTGTGCTGTGTTATGGGAGTCTCCTGTGAAGTCCTAATGCCATGCTTTGGAAGATGGAAGTCAACTTTGAGATCCTAATGCTGGTTTTATTTTAGTATTTTATTTATGTGAGTTTTTTTTATAGAGAAGCAGGTCCCCAGCCAACATGGGCCCTAGGCAGCTGCCAAGGTTGCCTAAGTGGCCGGATCCAGTTCTGCTTGTAACTTTTCTCTACCCTGTTGAATCAATGCCTATAGAAAACTAAAAAAAGATGCTACTCTACAGTTTGATAATGAACACTCCCTCAGCATCATAATCACAAACAATGATATTATATTCTGGCAGTACCATTGGAACATTTGTCTTTTGTGAAACTATGCTGCCATCTTTCCCTCACCTTCTCCACTTCCTGGTGGAAGGCCCTTTGTCACCTGCTTCAAATTAGCTGACCACTTCTATTTCCCTTTCATAGCTGTGCCTTATCTGCCACCAGGATCCATCTATGTTTCCAATACAAACTCTTTGAAAAAGGCTTCTGCCTGGGAAGTGATGTCCTTCAAATGACACTTAAGCTCTTTCAAATTGGCCAAGCAACAATTAAACAAAGAGAAAACACAATTAAAACAAAAGACATATAGCTCTTACAATATCCCTTAACATCCCTTTAACATCTCCCGATGCAAGCCTACCTCTTCCTAGCCAACTTAACCCATTGCTACTAGTTCAATGAGATCACAGCCATACTTTCACATATGCACCTATGACTCATGACAACCAATCCAAGTGAATGTCTGCTGTTATAAGTGTACTAATGCCAACTCAACCAACTAAAGAGCATTACCATCAATAGCATGGCCATATATCCTCCCCAGACATCACACCAACTACCCCCAGTGGCACTGACTAGTCACTGCACACAGAAAAGTTACCCCATTTCTCTTGAAACTAATACAAAGCACCCTGGCAGTGAGCACTTTCAATGACAATTTTAAGTGGCATTCTGAAATAAGAGTAACACCTCCCAGGAAATTCAAACATTAACCTGCTCCCCATCAAAATTAATGGCATGCTGTTGACCTACCCTGTTGAAGCACTGGCATGACAATGTCCATCTTCCTCATCTGAAGTCCCCTGTGAGCCAGCTCCCAGTTACTAGCATCCCAAATTTCAACATGATCAGGGCTGCCCCAACACCTCCCATGAATATCAGATGAATGCTACCCATGTTACATACTGGCCCCACCATTCAACCTAACCATAATTATCCTTCATCACAATACAGACCACCACTTGACAGAATGCAGCCTCCTCCTCAACCCTTGAGCTTTGCCATTCCAGGCGCTGGTCTTAAATCATGACAAAAAACAGAGAACCACCTTCTCATATGAAATAGCAGTCCTTATACTAACTCCATAGTTACTGATAAAGGACCATGAGCAATAAAAGGGATAGCAGCATACCTCTTACCCACTGAACTTTAAAATTCAAAGTACTGAAATGCAGTCTTTATAGAAGGCCTTATAACCACTAGTCCCCAGAGCCCATGATACTAGTCCACTTATTGGTTGCTGTAATTATCCACTAAATTATAGGCCTTTGAACAGTACTGCCTGTCTGAGGCCTTCTCCTCCCTTCCTGATCAAATGAAAATGAAACATCTAAAGGAACATGGCCGATGCTGACTCTGCACTTCCAAGCTATAGCCAACCACTGCTGAGAAGCATAAATGACAGACACCATACCACTCCCAAGGCAATGTACCCATCAGCCCTAAAAACATTACATTCAAACTAATGTCCTTATCATAACAGATGGTCAGCATACATTTCATCTTCATGTTCAAGAATTCTGGACAGAGCCAATATAATGGTGTGACAAAGGCCTAACAACATGGACAATTGGAAATATTACATGAATTAACTTAAAAGTTAACAGAACAACAGATGTGCATTAACATACATTTTCTAACCAACAAGAAATATGAAACTCTAATAGCTGGCAGTATTGATTGACTACAATCTTCAGTGATTTACCAGAAAATCAAACTTCTATGAGGGACAAGGCAAAATATGAGCCAAATCAGGTCATTCTGCAAAAACAGGGATGGATGAGAGGTATGGTTGGCAGAAAAGATGAGCTTTACACTGTACAATAGTAGGCTTCTGTCTACATGTCTTAATAAAGTTCTTCTTCTGAAGTCTACTTACACTGTTAGCCCCAACCTAATAACTCTCAGTACTCACTCCAGGCTTACCTGCAGTCCTGTCCTCCCAACTGTGGCAGTTTTCACTGGTAGTTTTTCTGCAGACATTCTCGTCCCGTATATTACTTCTTTTGGCTCTGCCCCATTTCCCATCCCCAGCACCTCTACATTTATATCCACTACACCACTCCCATCAGCTTACTCAACCTATCATACCACACTCCACCCATACTCTTATTATCTACCACCCCTCCACCTCACTTACTAACTCCCCCTTACTCGCCTTCAAACCACTCCTACCACTCAATCAGCCTACCAGCTAAATTCTTACTATCTACCATCTCTCCCTCCACTTATATATTCCCCTTACCCCACTGCTAAGCTAGCTGTACTTCTAAGTAATCCCTACATTCACATACTTCACCCTACTTTACCTACCACTACTCACTCCTCACTTCCACACCACATTATTACAACCATGCACATCACACCTGCAACGTTCTTACTCCAAATACTCCTTCCCCTCTCCTTCTACCTTCTACTCCACCTAATCTGTCTCCATAACTTCCCTTATACCCCTCCCCTACACACAACTGCTCTACACTTCAATATTGAACCCCTCTACACGTCTTACATTTCACCTTACTTCTACCAAGCCAATGATGCTCTCCTCTTCACCATAACGCTTTTCACCTACCCAACTATCTACCCCATCCATCACAATTCCCATGCCTTATGCATCCTTTCATTGAACCCTAACTCTACTGGTCCGTCTAAACTTCTACCCAACATCCTCAAACTTATTTCTATCATTCTCTCTGGCAACATCCACCCAAACCCAGGACCCCCTGCAAACCAGCATCCATATCAACCTCCAATCCCTACTCCCTACAAATCTCTACTTTTCACTACCGTTAACGCCCAAAGCCTATGTAACAAATTGCCTACTTTCCATGCCTGGCTCACCCATAATCAGCCTGACATAGTATTAATCACCAAAACATAGCTCAAACTACATCTAAAAGACTCAGAAATCACCCCTCCCAACTACAGAATCATAAATGACAGAACCCATAAGAAAGGAGGTGGAGTAGCACTACTTTTTTCCTCCTCTCTAACAGTAAATCCTTATACCAACCATATACCTAAATTTGGTGCAGCTGAAATAACCCTAGCTGTCCTAAAAATGAACAACCACAAAAACATAGCTATAGCAGCTCTATATATCCCACCTGGAAATAACATCCCCCTTCTGGAAGATATCCTTTCTTGGTTCTCAGCTAATATTACCAATGAAACAATCATCTTAGGAGACGTTAACATTAACTGGACTTCTATTCATTCACCCACCTCTTCCCAGAACATTAACTTATACAACTTCTCTCAATTAGTCAACTCTCATACTAGACCTAACAAAGACAATTCTGCAGGCAGCATTCTGGACTGGATATTAGTCTCCCGCCCCAACAATATTTCTGGCAGTGGCACTTTGCCCGATTCCCTCAGTGATCACCTGCCTGCCTTCATTCATTGTTCTCCCTACACTTACAACAAAAATAGATCTTAACCCGCAACCTCAAAAACTTCAACCCACAATCCTTTTCCAATAGCTTAAAACAGATGAACTGGAACCGTCTGAAAGCTCTTCCTCTTGACAATGTTGTTACTTAGTTCAATACTACTTTTATTAACCTACCGAACAACTTTGCCCCTCCCAGAACAAAAAGAGCAAAATCCATTACTTCCCCCTGGCTTTTCAAAGAAACATTAACACTCATGCGTACTCGTGATAAATTATGGAAACTCCACCAAAAATGCAAAACACCCAACTCCCTTACAGAATACAAACAATGCCATAATAGAGTTAAACAATTAATTGTTTCTGACCATAAATCCTACTACTCTAAGCTTCAAAACAACCAGAAATCCAATCCTAAAAAGTTCTGGAGTAGTATTTCTACCCTCCTCAGTCCTGGTCAAAAAGACAATCCCTGCCCTGACCCTACCTCTCCAAACCATATCATAGCCACCAAATGTAACTCCTTCTTCATGGACTCCATTGCCAAGCTCACCAAAAATTTCCCTCAGAACTCCATCTCTCCTTCCACTTCTCTTACCCATAACTCATCTCCCGCTACCACACATACTTCACACCCCTCTCTCTTTTCCCTCATACCCATCCCAGTCTCCACTATAAAAAAACTCCTCCAAAAGATAAAACCATGTTCCAACACCCCTGACAGCATTCCTGATAACTTCCTTAAGCTAGCTGCAGATGGCATCCCCATATGTATACTAATCAACCATTCAATCCAAGAATCCTATGTACCCCTCCTCTGGAAAAAAGTTTTTATCTTACCCTTAGATAAAGGAGGCAACAACAGTGACATCCCCAACTTCTGCCCCATAGCTATATTCTCTCCTGTCTCAAAAAGTCTTGAAAAAATGTATTCACCTTCAACTTTTACCCTACCTATTAGACAACCACCTGCTTACCCCGACTCAGCATGGATTCAGATCTGGACATAATACCACCACAGCCCTACTATCCTTTCACAAAAACATTAACCGTCCCCGTGATTCTGGAAGCATTGTCTCAGCTCTTCTCTTAGACCTATCTAAGGCTTTTGATACAATTTCCCATAGCCTACTTCTATCCAAGCTCTCCCATTTTAATCTCTCTTCCTCCTCCTTGAATTGGTTTTCCAGTTATCTCTCTGATAGACAGCAAGCCATCAAATGGAATAATTGCACCTCCCCCTACCTTAACACTCTGACTGGCATCCCCCAAGGATCTATCCTGGGCCTACTTCTATTTAATGTATTTGTAAATGACTTCTACCAATGCATCCCTAATACCAAACTTGTCCAATATGCTGATGACTCAACCATTATTTGTGCTGCAGAATCCCTTCCTAAACTCATGCAAATAACACAATCTACCTTCAACAGCACTGAGATTTGGATGCAAAATAATCACTTAGCTCTTAATGCATCCAAAACCAAACTCATGATCTTTACCCCTTCTAACAGTACCAAAATAGACTCTAACTCCTTCTATATAGTTAGCCAAAACACAACTCCCATCAAAATAGTCCCCCAAACTAAGCTTCTAGGTGTCATTATCGATTTGACATTCACCTCCAAACCAGCATAAAAAAAAAAAACACCAGAAACTAGGAATGTTTTACCGGCACAATCGCTACCTCACGTCTTCAACTAAGCTTACCCTGTCTACAAAATACCTCCTTCCCTCTCTCATATACAGTGCTCCTCTCCTTGCCAACCTACAAGCAACCCTTAAAGTTAAACTGTCATCCTTTTACAATAAAATCTCCAAATTTGCTACCAGCTCAAAATCCTCATTCCACCATTGTGACTCCCTATACTCCCTGAACTGGTTGGAACTCCCTAACTCTCTCTCCTATATTCAACTCTCCGCTGCCCATAATCTCATTTTCAACCCTTTTCAGTGCCTCTCCCTCTCGTCTATCCTTACTATGCATGTCCCCGACTGAACCCTGAGATCTAATAATCAAAACCAACGTGCGCTACACAAGCCAACACGTACCTCTGGGCAACTTCTTCTATCTTTCTCCCTTGCAAGAAAATGGAATTCACTTCATCCCCACATCTGCACTACACAAAATCTTTCCTTTTTTAAGTCCTTGCTCCATTCAAATCTCTCCACTACCTGGGAGTGCTCCTGCTCCTACCCTCCTAACTTCCTCCCTACTACTCCTAGGATCTATATTACATTATCAAAGTTTCAAAACTTCGAATCTGATATGGTCGACACCATATAATCAAAGTCTTGAAACATGGAAAATGTAATAAAACACAACAACCTACAAAAACAAACCATTTAAATGTTCTAAGCAGGGGGAGCAAGCCCCCTGCACCCCCCACGTGGGGGGCTAAATCCCCCAAATCCCCTGCTACTTAAATATACCAACTCCGAGATTGCACTACAGCGCAGAAAAGGGAAATCTTCACTTTCTGCGCTGTATGGAGATCTCCGTTAAAAGATTTGAAGTTTCAAGACTTCTATCATATGGTGTATCAGATATGGTATCAGATTCAAAGTTTATCACTGGTATTTCACTGATGGTGACAACTCTTTTTTTTTATTTTGCTCCTGATACCCCTTCTGACTATACTGTGCTTTCTAGATGCCCTATGAACACATTAGTTACCCAAGTGATAGTACCCCTACAGCACATCTATTCCCATGAGGGTGAGAGAGGTGTGCCAGGTGTGATGCTGTCATCTTTGGTGGTTCCAAGCATTTTCCTTTCAGCTCTGATGGTTTCCTCTGCTCATCCACACAAAGCTAAAAACTCAAGTGATAGGCATACAAGTTCTGTAAGTGATATAACCCTCCAGAAACCCATGTCCCCCACTGTCTCTCTCTGATCTCTGGTCTTCACTGTAAATCTAAAATGAAATTTGTGCCTTCAGAATCCCTCTAAAGAGAGAGAGGAGGCAGGCTTTGCTTTGCTGTTCCTTTCCCTCTCCTAGCCAACAATACCAGTTCCTAATGGAGCCAACATCAGTTAACATGCTGTCAGCTTTTAGTTTTACTGAGGGTAAGACCCCATTACAGCTTACACTGTCCTCTACTATACACTGTCTCAGAGAAAACTTACAGAAGTAAAACATTTTGCAGTCTTAAAATGAAAATACAATTTAGATATATTATTTAAATGGACTCATTGAATCATAACCACGGGTCATGACTTGACAGTCATTTAATGACCATTCCAAAATGCAATCTTTACAGATCAATTAGACAGTCGTTCTTAAAAGAGCTGGATTTAAAGGTACCCATTCCTTCAACACTGCATCCTGTCTGAAGCATACAATTCACTGCCAGCCCTATGTCTCATATTATTATGCGACAGCCAACGGATTCTAACAAGTATTTTTGTTTCCAAGACTTCATAAGTTCAGTGTTAAAAAGATCAGGTAAAGTCCACATCTCCTTAGAGACAGGAAGGGCAATAGAATGGACAACATAAGATCAGATTGTGTTGACCACCAATGCATTTTGATGCCTTTTCATCACTACTTTTTATTTACTGGAACATCTGCTATAATTTAGTTCATTGCATAGGCTTTCCCTTATTTCTCAGACCAGAATTTTCACTGTAGTTCTGCAAGCACTTTCACAAATGGAAGAAAATGTAATAAATACAGTTTTAATGATAGTCCTGACTTATTGCATCCACTGAGAAAGACAATTCTATTAAAGCTCTGTGACTTGGACTTCCTATAACACCACAATGTTTGACACTATTAGTAAAGCATCATCCTTACAAAAAGACAGACCGATGCTGTGGGCTGCATTACTCTGGATGTCACCCTTAATAACCTCTATATGTTTAATCATATGTGAATCCAGATCACTGGCAGAGAAAAGTAATGACATCACCAGTGATACAAAAGGCATGTGTGGAGGCAGTGTAACTAACTCTATGGGACTTAGCTCTTCTCTAGGTGGGACCTAGAGTATCAGGATAATTACATAAATCCAGTCTGTGATGTCAGCATGTGAAACCATTCACACCTTTGTCAAAGGATTACTTTAGATGAAATGTATACACATAGATTATCCCACAGATACAAATGATTATAGTAATATTTATATGGTGATGAGTGGGATAAAATGAATTTTCTTTCAAGCCCCACGTACTGATGACTAATATCTGTGCTATATCTATAAAACTGTCAAAGTGCCCTAGGATAACATATTTTATTGAATTTTTACCATGGAAGGTAATAAACTTTACCTCAATGACTTTGTCAAGGAAATTTTAACTCAAGCCTGAATGCTGATTTGATACAGTGATCAGCAACTGACCCATTAGGGCAGAGAAACAAAAATGCCATGGAGTGTATTTGAAAGATGGAGTTCTGGAAAAGTAACACTGAAATTCTGAAGAAAAACTCTGAAAAATGTTAGTTTCAGTGGCACAGAGTTTCATAGGTGGTCACTAGACTGTTGGCCCTAGGGCCTTTATAAGCCTAGCCATGTTATGCCATTGTTCCCTTATTGATCAAGTTGCATGGTCTGTATTTGCAGCACAAGTCTATGATCAGCACTGACTGCCCTTATCCAAGAGGGACATAAGTGACACCCTGGGGTAAATTTATGGTCTCCCATCCAATTGTCTAAGTTAAAAAGCGAGTGAATCTTGTCCCATTTGACTTGCGGATGTGCAGCATTTCCATTAGAGCAGGGTCCGAGACTGCTCTGTAGGCCCAGCAAAAGTTGCCTCTCAGCAGTCTATAAGATACAAAGTATATTGGCAGGGCCCTCAGTCTGTTCATGTAGGTCTTGTGTTGAAGGTCCTGAATTTTCTTGGTGAGAAACTTCTGAGGTCTCTTCAGCTGCTGCATGTGTCTGGTGAGGTGCATACAGAAGGGAGCATTGTACTCTGTTAGTGGTCTGATGAGGGATGAGTACAGGGGAGTTATAACATCCTTGGCTCTGGATGCATTGCCCTTACTTATGAGATGTGCAACATAGAAGGTCTTCCTTACCACTGTGGCCACACGGCGATCAAAGTTAAGGTTGCTGTCAACCTGTGTTCCCAAATCTCTGACTACAGGGTTTGAGGTAAGGGGGGTGTACTGTTAATATTGTAATTTGCAGGGACTTCCCTTTTGCCTAAAGGGATGATAATGCCTTTCTTTTTTTGTGTTTAATTTAAGTCTGTGGCATTAGCACCAATCATTTGTCTGTGTAAGCCCTTTTTGTAGTATGTCAGCATTGTTGGGGGACTCAATGATTGCACCCAGTTTACAATTATCGGCGAACTTGATAAGCCACAGACCATTTATTTTCTCCTGGACTTCTGAGAAATAGATTCCAAACAGTAGTGGGCCCAGCACATATCCCCAACCATAGTGTTAATGATGCCTACTCTGGATCGCACTGCAGATCCCTATTAGCGTCCAAGGTCTAACAATTGCCTTCACTAGTAGTGTTAACTGTGTACAATACCTTCTTGTTAATTGTGTGCAATACCTTCTTATTTGCTAATGTATCTCTAGATAAATGAGTAGAAGCTTAAATCTGATCTGTAAACTCTCAACAATTGTCTTCAATTGAAACACACTATTAGCCAAAGGATTTATTTTAACATACTGCTCCAGTGAAATGTGTTGTTTTTGCTTATTGGTACTATGAGATAATGTGTTTTTATACTACTAAAGCGCTATTTCTCTCTCAACTTTCTCTCCTGTTCTCCAGCTTTTTGCCCTGAATTATCCCCTGTGACTATGCCCGGGTGGATACCTAGACCTAACCCAAATTTTACTACAAGCTCAGCCAATTGCCCAGTCAACTATAACAAACTCTGCTGCCTCATCCCCTCTTGGAAATTGAACCAAGCTTCTCACAGAAGACTCCATGGAAGTATGTGAATTTGCTGCTAAGCCTTGAACTACTATAGTTTTATGTCCTGCTAGGTGTTTAAGTATGCTCCCTGCCAGGAAAGCCAGCAGCCTAAACCCCTCTTATTTTTGCATCTCTCTTCTTCCCCCTCATCTAATTCCCTGTTCCACTCTTGCTCCTATCTCTCTGGTGTGCTGGTAGAGGTGGAATCCTTAACTTTGACTGTATGCATTCTGTCAGTGAGCCAGTTGGTTACCCTTCTAGTGACATATGGGTTAATTCCCAGCTGGGTGAGTTTCTCAGTGAGTAGGGGATTCTGTCAAAAGCCTTGTCTGAGTCAAGATAGGTTGTATGTACTGTTTTGCCTTCATCAAGGGCTTTGGTGACATTCCTGAAGAAGTCCACCAGGTTTAATAAGTATGATATATCCTTAACAAAGCCAAATTGGGCCAGGTCAAGAGTTTAAAGGTCACCTATGTCTTTATTGATAAGGTCAATAATAATATTCTCCATGGATTGCAGATAAGGCTATTTAGGCTTATGGGTCTATAGTTCCCAAGGCTGGTTGATAGATTCCCCTTTGTGCAAGGGAATTACTGTTGCTGTTTTCACTCTAGTGGGACAAAGACAGCACTTATACTGTGGCTGAAGAGTGTGCCAAGTGTTTCTGTTAGGTCTTGTTTTAGAATATTTAGTTGGCAGCCTGGGATGTATCCAGTCCCATAGCGGCTGTATTCTTGGCCATGGAGAGTGTGGTTATGACCTGCTCTTTGGAGCTACTAGGTAGAGGACTGGTGAAAGGCATGCTTTGGGGTATGTCTGGTGTTGACAGGAGGGTGAAGTTTGTGCCAAATTTGTCTGCTAGCAGGTTGGCAATCTCCTCAGGGGCAGGATGAGAGGTACCATCCACTATTAGTTCGGCACAAAGCAGGGCCTTCCTTTTTAGATTTCTGATGTAGTTAAAAAATGCCTTCTGATTATCCTTAGCTAGGGATGCTAGTTTAGTTTTGTAACTGGATTTAGAGGACTTTACAAGATATCTAATTTGCTTGTTCAAGCTGGGGAGGGTCTCCTTCCTCTGTTGAGTCAGTTCCCTCTTGTTCTTAGACATTAGTTCCTTCTTGTTGTATAACCACCAGGGTGGCTTGTTTTTTTGTGAGGACCTTGTTTTGATCTCTTTAGATATGGCCAAGTCTATACATTTGTATAGGTGTTTATACAGGGCATTTGTGTACACCTCTGTATAGGAGTCATTGTTGACTTCTATATAGGAGTCATCATTGATAGTGGTAGCAGGGGGGTTGAAATTATTTATGCCATTGCTTAGGAGGCTATAGTTGGCTTTGGAGAAATTTTTCATCCTTTTTGCTCTTGAGGGGGGTCAAGTATGATCGTTACTTTGAACAAAATTGATTTATGATCAGACCTTATGAGGGAGGGCAACATACAGAGGTAGTGCAGAGACCCCCAGTGTTGGTGAGTACTAAGTCTAGACATTTGAGCCTCTTGTGGAAGTACAGACTATCTGTTTCAGAGCATTTGTATTAACAAAGTCCAGGAACCTTAGGACAAGCATGTTTGTGCTCATATATGACTCCCAGTCGATGGAAGGAAATCACTTATGACCAAGGTGTTTGGTTGTATAGTGAGTGACTTAAGTAGGTCCAGGTAGGCCGAGTGGTTCTTGTGGTTCATGGTGGGGGACCTATAGCTAACACTGATATGGAAGGGGAGTTGTACCTACAGTTATTTGGACTTGGAGCTCTAGGGATTGTACTGTTTGACCAGTGTTGAGGTGTATTTGTCTTTAATGAAGATGGATACACCTCTACCTTTGGTTCTTTCACTCTCATTTGGAGGTCTGAACATGTGGAAGGTGTTGTAGCCCTGCATGGCCAGGGTGCTCTCTGCAACCTTGGACCATCTTTCTGTGACTGCACAGATATCAACATCTTTCAAGGTAAGGAGTGCTTCCAGTGAGTACAGTTTCCAATTTAGACTATTAGCATTAAGCATCATAACCTTGAGTTTGTCTGCAGTGGATTTTTTTACGTCAGGATTTATTTTGTTATGACATTGTCTAAAAAGGCACTATGGTATATTACCTTGCCTCAGATACAGGTAACCAGAATCTGAATAACAGACCTCACATCTGAGAGGTGAGTCAGAAGAAGAACTACACAGTTAGTGCCAATTCACCTATCTCAAAATTTGTATCTGCCAGAGCATCATTGGGTGGAAACCAAAAGGCTAAATATAGGTACAAAACGTGATGTCTGAACATTCATGAAGGGTAAGATAGTAAAGTAGCATTACAAACTGAGATGCACCAACTGAGCCAGAATTTGTGTGTTTGTTAACATAATAGGCACTTTAGTGAGTCAGTGCAAAAAATACCTGCCACCTTCAGCTAATAATCAAATTGTGCTTGCCTTTTTATCTTAGTGATCTGGTGATAAGTATGTATCATGCTATACTATGTACAGTAGAAAGAAGGAAGGAGTCAACAGCATAGAAAGAGCCTATATCATCAAGCTGGAAGAGAAGTAAAAAAAATACCAAAAGCATTGTTTTATCAACATAATTCAGATTATTAACAAAATGCATTATATATTAGTGACTGTATTTTTTCAGTGCTATTTTGGATTTGATGGTTGACTTTTATTTCAAATACCCAAAAGTGGAAGCTTTGGCAGAGGTCATAAATAAGTCTCAAAGGGATGGATTAGTCCCTGTTTTGAGGGAGAATCATCCACAAGCAGCATCTTCTTTCAATCCAGTTTTGAATAATGACCAGTCGGTGAATCCGGCAGGAAATTCAGATAATTATAGGGGAGGTACACTCGTACTAAGTGACTGGCTGCAACCCTCCCAGCATTTACAAGTAAATCATTCAAGTTCTACAGTGAATAATACTGTGGTTAATAACACTGTTACTGTTAATGAGAATCTAAATGTTTTGGATTATAAATCATTAAAATTAAAGAAATTACAGTTGGAAATTTTATATTTTTGTGAATGTTTACAGCATAGCCAGGTCCCAAAGGGCTTAAGGTCCTGGCATTATCCTACAGGACTGGTAGCAGATTCACCCATTCATCAAGAACTAGTCAAACTTTTTGACAAACAAGGGATGGAACTGCTTGAGCTTTTTGTTAAACAGTATCAGGAGATGGCTGATAATTTAATGACTGAAACTGATGTACTGGATACATTAAAACACGATTTAGATTTTGAAAGGTATAAATTTGACTATAATCATGATTTTTCGAGCATTGATGGCCAAATGTTGAAATTATGGGCTATAAAGGTTAAAAAACTTGCCCATGATCAGAATGACTATCAAAGGGGAGTGACATATCCTAAACCACCCCCATCTCAGCAATGGAACGCTAGTAGTATCTCAGGGGAAACTCAGTCAAGCTCAGAACTATACAATAAGTTCAAGCTGCAGTCCTGGTTTTTAGCTCCAGTAGCTAATGCCTTCTCAACTTAATAATTGAGTTTTTGCTCATTTTTATACCAAAATAACCATCCAGCAATTAACGTATTCAGCCGCGAACGGAAAGGATTGTAATAGTGCATGCAGTCCTGGTCTCTTTTAGCTCCTGTAGCTAATGACTTCACAGCTTAATAACTGAGTTTTGCAGGTCTTAAAAAGGTAAAACAATAAGATAGTACAGTTCTCTGTTTACTAAACACTGTTGGTAAGCTCAACCTTCTTTCTTACTTAAGGTTATTATTCTTTCCCTAGCTCCGAGGCCTTGCTTAACAGCACATACACAGTATTACAGAAGTACACTGTGAACAGGCACCTCCAAGCACAGCTCCGGTGATTCAGAGCAGCTTCTAAAGTGCAACTAGTGTATGTCTCTACTCCTTTTGGATATACTTATTTATCTGCCCTAATTGGGGAGCTCGCTGCTAGGACCCCTCAGTCTCTTGCCACCCTTCTTTCTTTCTACCCCACTCCTTCACCTGATAGTTCTTTCTCTGTTAATTCCCTGTAAGCTTCCCCTCTCCTCTTTGACCTACTCTCTCTGTTATATCCAACTTCTTCAATACCATTACCTTACTTTTGATATCTCTTCACTCCCAAGATATAGCAGCCATTCCTCTCACCTACCTGCATTTAGTATCTTTCGAGTTAGTTTATTTTGCTAGTGTCTCTAGGGGCAGTCCATTCCAAGGGTGGGTGCTACCCGCTCCATTCACCCTCCGCTCCGGGCTCACTCCACTCCCCTACCCTACCCCCATTCCGACACACCCCCAGTTCAATTAGACTTATAGTTGCTGACCACTCCCATTTTAACTTACACACCCACTCAATCATTCACTTCACATCTTCAATCCACCACTCAATCATAATACACCACATCCTTGTTGCTAAATCCTTTGATAGCTTCTCTACCATCTAGCTTTACAGCCCCTACTCTCATTCACCTTTCCCTACTACAACAGGTAGCATAAGGAAGGGGACAGGATATACATAAAATGCCTTTCCCTCACCTACACTTAGCATATTACACAATGACTATTTTTGTTCTCCTCCTTTTTTCTATCCTCACATCCTACCACACACAACTTCATCTCACCAAACCAACCCAATGGCAAACAAATACCATACCCAATTCACTAAAACTAATTAGTTCCCCAATATCTCCATGTGACCTATCACCAACTCATCGCCATCCCTACATAACTAATAAACCACCAAGCAAAATAAACCCCTATGTATCCCAAAAACAAGTGAAAATACTACAGAAACTACTTAAATTCTACCTATATCTAACTCAAAAACTAACTTGTTGTGGAGACATACACCATAACCCAGGACCCAACTCTTCAATCCATACAAATCTAAACCAAACTAACCCTCTTTATAGTTGGGCAACCTCCTCTCTACTTCTTTTAAACATTAATATAAGAAGTATACTTAACAAAGTTCAGGAACTCCATGCCGTATTGACTTTATATAAGCCAGACTTAGTCATACTAACTAAATCTTGGCTGAGACCAGAACACCACGATAATGAGATTACTCCCCCTGGCTATAATATTATGCAGAAAGATAGGATAGGGAAAAAAGGAGGAGGCGTAGCCATACTGTACAAAAATCATCTTACAGTGGAACAGATTAGCTACAAATCCCAGGAAGTAAATGATATAGAACTCATTCTTGCTAAATTAAAATTAAACCCTACCAAACATATAGTCATAGCAGGTGCCTACATCCCACCAGGAAATAACATTGCCACTATGGAAAACCTGTTACACTGGATGCCTACCTCCCATCCACAAGAGACCATTATCTTAGGAGACTTTAATATTGACTGGTCTGACTGTACCAAATTTAATCCCTCTACACATATTAATCTTCATGGTTTCACCCAAATCATAGATAACCCCACAAGAGTCTATAAGAAATCCAAACATCAGTCCATCTTAGATTATATACTTCTGTCTAACCCCACCTTAGCACACCAATCAGGCTGCCTACCAGACAGTTTGAGAGATCACCAACCAACCTACCTTATTAGACATAAATCCCACCATAGTAAACAACCCATCTTTAGAACTGTCTACAATAAAACAAACATCCAAGCCAAGGACCTAAACAATGAACTAAAATATTGTAATTGGATTCCCCTAAAACACATACCCCTAGATGAAGCAGTAGATTACTTTAATGCAACTTTTCTCTCAATCCTAAACCATCATGCACCAGCCTGAACCATCAGAGTTAAGGCAAACTGTGCTCCTTGGTTAACAAAAGAAACTAAAACCATAATGAAGGTCAGAGACAGAGCCTGGGCTCAATATCATAAACTTAAAACCTCTACCTCAAAACAAAACTACTTAGCACTACGAAACAAGTCCAAACAACTTATACGACTCAATAAAATCAATTACTACAAAACCTTACAAGAGAAAAATGCTCATAACCCCCAGAAATTCTGGGCCTCAATAAGAAAACTACTGCATCCAGGTAAAACCAGCACTCCCACACCCATGCTTCCAACCAACAAAGAGGACACCCCTACACAATTCAACAAATTCTTTACAGAAACAGTCATAGCTCTATCTAACACCCTAAATAACACCACCAGCCCTACTCCATCTCCAACCCCAACTAACCCTCCCACTCAACAGACTCCCTCTAACTTTTCCTTAACTCCAGCTCCTACCCAACTTATTACTAAACTCCTCAAGAAGCTAAAACCTACCACATTAGCTGCTTACAAACTTCCTGCTGATTTCCTTCAACTAACAGCCAAAACTGTACCCTGTGTCGGTCCTCATAAATAGATCCATAGCAGAATGCAAAATACCTTACCTGTGGAAAATATCTCATATTATTCCACTCCACAAAGGAGGTAACTCCCTTGAGCTCACCAACTACCACCCAATTGCAATATTATCTCCTTTATCAAAAATACTAGAAAGAGTAGTGCATACACAGCTAATGCAATACATCCTAAAAAATAACCTTATATCTACATCTCAAAATGGCTTCCGACCCTCCCATAGTACCACCACTGCTCTACTCTCATATACCAACATAGTCAATACCCATAGAAACAACAGACTTTTTGTTTCCTCTATCTTCTTAGACTTATCTAAAGCCTTTGATATGGTCAACCACACCCTGCTTCTCAAAGCTCTATCTACCCTTAACATTAACTCCTTCACAATATCATGGTTCAACAGCTATTTATCAAGCTGCCAACAAGCAGTTCTTTGGCAGGACCAGCTATCCTCCCTTCTACCAGTATCCATAGGAGTCCCTCAAGGCTCCATACTTGGTCATTTACTGTTTTCCATATTTACAAATCAGACAGCTGCCACATCCCCCTCTTCCTCTATAGTACAATATGCGGATGACACTACTATCATATGTGCCGCCCCAACCTTAAGCAAGCTTCAAACAATAACACAGCATAACTTTACTCTGGCTGAATCATGGTTTTCTGGCATTAAACTTATACTAAATCCCAAAAAAGCAAAACTACTTCTCTTCAGTCCTGGTAGAGCTCCTACACTAAACAATGATTTCACCATAAACTCCAAGGCTAACACCTCTATCACCCCCAACAACTAACACAAAACTCCCAGGAGTAGTAATTGATAATCTAAAGTCTGACATACACATAGCCCAAACAATCAAAAATGTGAACAAAAAGCTTGGTCTCCTGTATCAGAACAAGCAGTTCATGACCAACTATACCAAAGCCACTATTGCTAGAACACACCTATTATTCACCCTACTGTATGACTCCCCTATCCTGACTAATCTTCGCCAAGGCGAACTAAACAGAATGGCATCCTGCTATTACAAGATTGCCAAGTTTGCTGCAGGTGCCTCTAGTAGATCCCATCACTGCCTTTCCTTCAAGCACCTTAGCTGGCTTGAGTTGCCCCAACTGCTTCTTACTACTCAACTCTCTATAGCTCACAGACTGTTTTACCTCTCTGACAAAACTCCAGCTCTACACGTTCTAATACAGCCCTACACCACCACCCGAACCTTAAGATCAACAGACCAAAATCTCATAAAGGTCATCAAACATAAGAATGAAGAAAGTAAAGCTCTTTTTGGCTGTACTATAGCAAAAATCTGGAACTCACTCCCAATCCATTTAACTTCTACAAGCTCTGCTCCACTATTTAAGAAATTACTCAAAACCCACTATACTAACAACTGGCTATGTACATGTGACTCCTCAGGCTAAGCCACTATATTGCAGAGTTGCAAGGTTTCCACCAATGATCACCCATAAGTTTCTATCCTCAGAATACCTATGCTTACTGGAAACCTATAACCTCTGAATACTTATTCTTAACAAACAATACTTCAGTTCATGGTATTGATCTAAATGACTGTGAAGAAATGCTGAATGGTTTATTTTGATGCTATTGATTGTTTATGCTCTATACCTAAATGTTAACTATGCCTTCTAAATGTTTAAATGTATGTATTGTAGCATTGTATTAACTGGAGCTTTTCTCCCCAGGCCTCCACTGAAAATGGACCTGTGTCCAGTCGGAATTTCCCGGTCATCAAATGTAAAATAAATAAATAAATAAACAACATCAGAATCCCACCTCCCAATAGTGCGGAAGGAAGTCTGAATGAATATGAGAACCAGCAGCGTAATGATGATGGTGGAGCGCTACAGAAAGGGGCTCCCAATGACATGCGACGAAGTGAAAAAATTAGAAATTGAAATTTTAGTCCTCAGGGTGATTACAATCCCCCAAACAACCAGAATAATCAATTTTTTTGCAGGGGCCAGAATCGTGCCAAACAGAACTTTGGGAGGAACAACAACTTGGGGAGAAACAACAACAGGAGGAGGAACCATCATCTGTAACAACAGATGAAGTACTTGTTTTTAACACTGCAGTAACTGAATTGACTACTGAATATAGGGTTCCAATTGGAAGGGGAAATGATTGGCCCTGAATATTGTAAAAAATTCAGAAGGGGATTTTAACATCTTTAATTATTTAAGCTATGCAGTAAACAGTACCTTAGTAGACTTTTTGTCCAAAGGTTTGACTTTTGTGCAAAGTAAAAATTTTGATTTGAACAGGACTTTGATTGACTTGAAACTGTACACTTGTAAGTTGAACCTGAATCTGTTGTGTAATGGGAAAACTTGTGAAATTTCCAAATGCAGGGTTCCAAGTATTTTTAATCCACCACTGAACCCAATATTGTATTTACTTGAGCATATTTGTGAAATAGATTTAAGGAATATTGATAATAATAAAAAGAGCAGAAAGAGGAATTGTATTAATGTTCAACCTTTTGAAAGGGAAATGTTAGAAATTTTAAGAAAAATTGGATTCCGGGTTTCCAAACCTGATAAGGGTGGGGGACTTGTGTTTATGAACATTTCTGATTATAATGAGAGAATGCTCAATATGTTAAACACTGACACATATATTTTGGTTTCCTTGAATGAACTGAACCAAGCGTATAGGAGAATTAACATTTACTTGAATGACTTGTTTATAGAGAATCATATTGACCTTGATTTACTGAATTATTTCTCAATGCCAGCACCTCGGATTCCAGTGATTTTCGGGATTCCAAAAGTTCACAAAGATTTGGTAAATCCCCCTTTCTGGCCAATTGTGAATGGTAGGAATTCCATTGTGTACCCCCCTAACTAAGTTTGTAGATAATTTTTTGAGGAAGTATGTAGTGAAGGAACCTTATATTGGTCCTTTTTGGAGAACATCAATAGTTTGAATTTTGAACCTGATTTTAACTTTGCTACTGTAGATGTGAAGGACCTTTATACTATAATTCTGCAAGATCTAGGAGTTGAATGGGTGACCCTACTTTTAGCTAAGAGGGGTGTTAGTAACACTAACGTTTTCTTTATACAGGAATTATTGGATATTATTTTGAGCAATAATTCCTTCTTGTTTGAGGGCAAATATTATTTGCAGAAAAAGGATGTAGCCATGGGCTCCCCAGTAGGAGCCAGTTTGGCTAAGTTATGGCGTACTGGGAAAGCGAATTTGTATTTAATAATAATCTCTTTATTCAGCACATTTTTTACTACACCAGATTTTTGGATGATATTTTTATTATATTTAAGGGTGGACATGATTAATTGTTGAATTTATTGAATATTGTAATAGAACAACAGAATTTCTAACCATCACCCACACATTCAATACAGAGAGGATAGCATTTTTAGACATGGGCTTGTCTATGGATAGACAGAATAGATGTTATAAAGTGAAGATCTTTAGAAAGGAGACATATTCAAACTCCTTTTTACACTTTACTAGTGCTCACCCTTGGTATCAGAAAAAATCTGTTTTGAAGGGACAGCTCATAAGAGCATCCAGAATGTGCACTACTAATTTTGATTTCATGACTGAATGTGACTTGTCAGTCCAAATGTTTTCAACGAGAGGCTACCCAGCACCCTTACTCGAAGAATTGGTGAATGAAGTTCAAATGAAAAGGAATGTAGGTTATTTCAAAGCTATCCTGGGGGGTGGACAATGTATGATGGAAAATGGGGGTACAGTGAGTGATGATATCCAACAAAACCGGTCTTAATTAAGGATTGGAGTGTAATAGCATCAGAGGGGGTCCTTAGTGAATAAACTAGGTGCTAAGCTTAAATTTATTTTTAGAAGAGCTAAAAATCTGAAAGGGTTATTAGAATTTAAAAATTTGGGACTGACAAGGCAACAAGGTATGTTTAAATGTGAGGCCTGTGCCTGTTGTAAGCATATGTATGTGAGTTATACATACACACTGAAAGGGAGAAAGTATACTTTTAAGGGCAAGTACAACTGTGATTCCAGTAGAGTGGTGTATTTAGCCCAGTGTCATTCTTGTCCTAGGTTTTACATAGGCAAAACTGACCATAAATTAAGAGAGCGTGTGAATAAACACCTATATAATATTAGAAAAGGGAGGTTGGAAAGTGCTTTCGCTAAACATGTGATCAATCAGCCAGTCCACTCATTTTTATTCAGAGTGATAGATCAAGTTGAGTATAATGAAAGGAGAGGTTTACATACCCTAAGACTTGAGCAGCATAAGTTAATTTGGCAGATTAGAATACATGCCTATAATCAACCAGGATTACATGATCTGTGTTCTATAGTCTAAGTGCTGAAATTGAAAAGTTTGACTCATTGAATAGTTTATAATTTTATATTATTTGTATATTTTAGTTGTGTATGTTTTAAGCAATGAGGATGCTGAATGTTTTTCAGAGGGCGGATGGTATTTTAAATGACTTTATATGCATTCAAAATTTTTTTCTCAGAAATGTAATTTGGTCACTTTAAAAGTTTAACATTGCTTGGTCATGTGACTTTTACCCTTGATCATGTGATTTTTGTATTTGGTATTTAAATGTATCTGATATGATTGTTCTGTTTGTCTGACGAAGATGAGTTATTAAACTTGACGAAAGCACTAACATACAAAAATCAGTTTGTTTCCGTTTTTTTGCCTGTTTTTTGTTTTATTAAGATCCACTGCGGATGCTATTTCAGTGGCACTCCACTTCTCACTTGATCATCTGGAGGGAAAAAAATGATTAGATCAGGCTGTTGTTTATTCACTTCAGCTCAGCGTTCAATACAGTGGTTCCAATGCAGCTTATTGTCAAGCTCATGTACAAATGGATCCTTGAGTTCTTGACAAACAGACCACAGAAAACATGTGCAGGCAGCAACACTTCCGGATGCATAATACTTACTCAACACTGGTGTTCCTCAGGGATGTATGCCAAGCTGTCTGTTTTTCACCATCCTTACCCATGACTGTTCTGCAAAAGATAACACCAATCACATCATTAAGTTTGCAGATGATACTACAGTTGTGGGCCTCATCAAAGGGAAGGGTGAAAGCGCTTACAGACATGAGGTCTACTTATTGATTGACTGGTGTGCTAAGAACAACCTTGACCTGAATGTCAATACAACAAAAAAATCATTATAGACTTTGGAAAAAACATCAACAACACACTCGCTGCTCATGATAAATGGTGAAGAGGTGGAATGGGTCAAATCTACAAAGTTTTTAGGGGTGCACATTTTGAGGATCTCTCTTGGACTGTGAACACTGCACACCAACGTCTCCACTTTGTCAGAAGGCTCAGATAAGAAAAGCTCCAACCTATTATTCTAAATACATTCTACAGAGGAGCAGTTGAGAGCATTCTCACTAGTAGCTTCACAGTTTGGTTAGGGAACAGTACAATAGCAGAAGAAAAGACGCTACAGAGAGTGGTGCGAGTTGCTGAAAAAAATCATGGGCACCAACTTACTATCAAACCACAATATCTTTGCAGCAAGAAGCATTAAATGTCCATCCAAAATCATTTTGACCCCTCTCACCCTGCATAGGGCTGGCTTACGCAACTGTCTTCAGGCAAGAGATATTGGAGTATCTGCTGCAGGACCACCAGATACTTAAACAGCTTTTACCCAACAGTGTTGAGACTTATAAACTGATACCAGCCAGTGCCTATTTCATCAGTAATCATTCACAATAAGTAGCTCAGCTGAAAAGTGTGCAATATTTTTTTTATTCTTTGATGTAGCAATATTTTTCTTATTCATGTGCAATTGCCCACTGTTTGTATAATGCAGATGAACAAAGGACAATCTTAACATGTGCAATACTACCCTGTCATACTGCTATGTACCGTAGTTTTCTTATGCCTGTCGGGCGGGCTTGTGTGCTTTTGCTGTTATTATTGGTTTATTTATCCTTCTGGGTTCTTGTACTGAATATTTTTTTTAAATTGAAATGTTATGCTGTTGTTCTTGTTATCCTTGCTTCCTATGTACTCTCTGGTGAGTTGATACTCAGAAGTTTGTTTAGTCTGCACTTGTGTAGTCCTAAAATGACTATAAAGTTTACTTTGACATCACTTATACTCTATCCAGTCATTGTCAGCCAAACATTACATAGCTCATCCAAATCCTGCCTTCCATTAAACCTCATTCCTCCTCCAAAATATTGTTCTGCATGTACTGTTCCCACAATTCCCATTTTGTCTATGTAGTTTGCACTTACCCTTTTCTAAGCATCTCATTTCCAGTTGTTTTATCCCTGTTACTATATTCACTATTTCTAGTACAGCTGGCATAGAGTTTGATTTCCATTTGCTAGTAAATGATTTTCTGGCAGCTACCATAATTAGACTCAGCAAGGCCTTACTATGGCTAGTAGATCTTGTATCATAGCTCAAAAATAATTTGCTTAATAACAATTTCTCCCCCAGTGTTTCTGATAGAGTAGCCTATAGGGAATTTTAAAGTCTGCCAGCCCATTACACTCCCAAAAATATGTACACAATTCCCTGTTTCTTCCCCATCCCATCTCCAGCATTTGCAATTGACCTGAGGAAAAATTCTTTGGATTCTACTTGGGGTATAAAAATACCTATGTAAATACTTCAAAGCAAAGACCCTAGATCTTCTAGACTTTGTTGCATATTTGGGAGACATACATATATTCTCCATTATTTCTTTGTGAATTGCTTATCTAATCTCTCTTTCCAATCCTTTCTAACTTCCACTGATTGATTCCTAGAGTTATCATTCAATATTTTATATGCCCTACTAATTATCCTTTCTTCAACAGTAGCTTCCTTTCTAGATTCTACTAAAAACTATACTAGAGCAGGTTTTTCACTTAGAATCCCCCTGTTTCTTTCTCTTTGTCTATACTCTGATATCAATCCTTGATAGGGAAGGCAATCTTTAGCCTGCAGTACAGATGAATTCTTGGACTCTTCCCATTCTATTACCTTTCCCACTTCATTTGCCACATTACACAATGGTTCACATGACACTTTTCTCTAGTAAATTCCAGCCCCTCTTGCCTATTCTATATACTCCTGATTATAATTATCCTTAATGGCAAAATCTCCTTTCTCCATCTCTGTCTTGGCGTAGTTCTCAGAATACATTCTGCTATTTATGTATATCATATTCTGTATGGTTATTGTTATTCTTCTGAAGGATCTGTATCCAAAATCCCAGTCTCTCCTTGATGCTTGACCTTTCCACTTTGAGTTATAGCTTTCTGCTTGTGCTACGTATAGGAGTTTAACTATGTAGCCCTGAAATATCCCTTCAAATTAAGTAATTCTAAACCATCTTGTTCTATTGGAAGGATCAGCTTATCTCACTTAACTCTTGCCCTCTTCCCCTCCCAGATAAAGTCCTTCAACTCTATTAATTGCTATCCACAACTTCTCTTCTGGTTGATATAAATATGCTGACATGTATATAAAATTAAAGGGACTAAAAACATTTTCACTGCTTGTATCTTGCTATCCATATCAATAAAATAGAGCTTCTAATTTCTCAGGTTATCCTTTGTTTAGTCTCTTCCACATATCCTTAGCTGTCATAGCAGAATCCCTTTCAATCCATATACTTACGTACTTTATTTTATCATGTCCTAATAAATATGGGTATTGCTGAACCAATTTGTGTGTGGGTACATAATCTCCAACTATTCCTTTTGTTTTATCTTCATTAACTTCTTTTCAGGATATGCAATTAAAGTATTTCAGAATGTCCACAACACTGAAATGTCTTTTTCTGGTTTTATCAGGTATAAAATAATAACATCTGCAAATAAAACCAACTTTTCTTGACTACCATACCAATAATATCTTTGAATTTCTGAATTCTTTATTTTGTTTGCCAATGGCTCTACGTATAATGCAAATAACAAAGTAGGAAAGAGGATACCCCTGCCTGGTTCCTCTGCTCAATGAGAACTTATCAGAGAGGACCCCCCCCCCAGTTTAATTTTCACCTCTTATCCCTCATAGGTCCCCCAAATCAGCCTTATCATTTTATCAGGGGAAGGCAAATGCTTCTACTGCCCTATTCATAAAATCCCAGTTTACTGTGTTAAATGCTTTCTCTGCATCAAGACCCACCAACAACAATGGTGTTTTCTTACATTCTGCTTCCTGTAGGATCATCAATGTTCTATTAATGTTGTGAAATGTTTGTGTCCCCTCCACAAAACCACATTGATCCATATCTATCAATTCTGATATTACCTTTGCCATTCTTTTAGCCATTATAGGCAGAAACAATTTATAATAATGGGTTAGAATCAAAATGGGCCTACATGAACCTGGATCTGATGGGTCTTTACCACCGTTAGGTATTACAGCCACCACCACTTTGTTACAGGATGTTGGTGCTTCCCCTCCAGATCTTTATCACTTTACTTCCCTCATAGCTTCCAGACTTCCACAGGAATATCATACATTCCTGGGGCCTTTCCTATAGATTGGTTATACATAGCCATTTTTGTCTCATCCCTTCCTATCCTGTTAGTGAGCCTCATCTACCCTGAACCTTGGCACATTTAATTCTTCTATAAACATTTCCATTTGTTCTTTTTCTTGATTTCCACATTTCTCTGCTTTATACAAATTTTCATAAAATTTCTGAAATATTTTTAATACATCTACAGGATCTCTGGTTATTTTCTTTGCTATAGGCTCCATAGGTTTGGCAAGGACCCTTTCTTTTTTTTTTCTGCTTTCTGTTGCCTTACCCATTGCATTAAAAAGTTTTTGTGCTCTGAAATTATCAAAAAATAGTTGCTTAACAGCATTATTTCTAAACTCATGGATATTATCGAGGTACTTCTCTCCTGCCCTCCTTGGTTCTGCTTTCCTGTTATCATAGTCTGCTGCAGTGCTTTTTCTCTCTCTCTCTCTCTCTCTCCCCCTCATATCTATTTTATAATTTCACCTGAGTTATCTGACCTTCCTGCTATTATACTACTCTCCATTGCTCTTTGTTCTTTCTCCCTCCCTCCTTCCTTCCTTCCTTCCTTCCTTCCTTCCTTTCCTCCCTACCTACCTATCCTGTCTCTCTCCCCCCATATCAATTTATTATTCCAGCCCGTGATATTTCTGTCTTCCACTACCCAGCCATACTCTCTGGATCTCTCCTCACTTCCTGAACCTATCTGTCTGTTTAGAACACTACTTGTTCCTCAACTCCCATCCCTGCCGAGGAATCTCATCTCTTCCGGTCTATACTTGTTAACACCTATCCCTGCTCCTCCTCCTCCTCTCTCCTGAACATCCTTTTGGAGTTTATAAAATCCCCTCCCATCCTTTGGGTGCCATCTTTGAACTTCACCCGATCCCGGCTGCTGTGTGTCCTTGGCAGAGCGTGTTCACCTACAGTAAGTAGAACCTGTTTGTACTCTGAATCGAAAACGTTGTTTTACATTGTAAATTCTATCACGTTTTCTATTGTGTAAATGCAAAAATTGCTATGACTATACTTTGAATAATGTGTGATATACTAGGTATGTGCCGGTCACTGACATGCTAGCTTTGCTTTTACTGAGAATACTGTCTTACATATTAGTTATGTGTTAGTCACTGATACGCTACTACCTGTTATCTGTTATTTGCATTATTGTATAAGGGTGGTATCTGGAATGTGCCCTCATTAACGCACTGACTATAGAAACTGGTGTGCCGGGTTATTGTTTTATCATTAAGCTAGTATCGTTGACTCGAGAACTGCGCAGGTTTATGTAATTGGAAAACGCCAGGGAGTATGCTGGTAATATGTTCTTTGCAAATGCCAACGTCCATATGCGTACTACAAAGTAAAGTAATACTCTCTAAATGAGCTTAGCTAGATGCTGTCTGTCTTGCGACAGTGCCCTGCCTTCTTAGTTGTGCAATTTTATAACAGAGTGTTTCTAGGAACTATTACAACATTGCCAGAGTGTTTTAAAAGCTTTTTGAACTGTTTAAATAATGCGACAATGCCTTGCACAGTTAATAGTACCTAATTGTAAAACCGATTGTTTTTGACGCTTTAGGAATATTTAAATGTGCTCTACAATGCCAACTTACACACGTGGACTACAGAGAAGTGCCCTATTCTCTCATAGTCCCATTTAAAGGCTGTTTATCTAGCACATTGTATTGCAATTACTACCTAGCCTACTTTGTCTGCCTATTTTGTACAATTAAGCGATATCTGAATGCTTACTACATGCTATCTGTTAGTCGCTCCTGTGACCACTATAGCTCCTTATAGACCATAACCTTACCAGCAAGAGGTTTTGTACCAGCGTTAATGTAGTGGACCATCTAAGGAATGATATTCCAGTGTGTGTATTATTAAATTCCTTATTTAATGAGTGTTTTCTGCTCTGTAGTAATCTAAACTAAAGGCCCCAACCATAGTGTTAATGATGCCTACTCTGGATCGCACTGCAGATCCCTATTTGCGTCCAAGGTCTAACAATTGCCTTCACTAGTAGTGTTAATTGTGTACAATACCTTCTTGTTAATTGTGTACAATACCTTCTTATTTGCTAATGTATCTCTAGATAAATGAGTAGAAGCTTAAATCTGATCTGTAAACTCTCAACAATTGTCTTCAATTGAAACACACTATTAGCCAAAGGATTTATTTTAACATACTTCTCCAGTGAAATGTGTTGTTTTTGCTTATTGCTACTAATGTGTTTTTATACTACTAAAGTGCTATTTCTCTCTCAACTTTCTTTCCTGTTCTCCAGCTTTTTGCCCTGAATTATCCCCTGTGACTACGCCCGGGTGGATACCTAGACCTAACCCAAATTTTAATACAAGCTCAGCCAATTGCCCAGCCAACTATAACAAACTCTGCTGCCTCATCCCCTCTTGGAAATTGAACCAAGCTTCTCACAGAAGACTCCATGGAAGTATGTGAATTTGCTGCTAAGCCTTGAACTACTATAGTTTTATGCCCTGCTAGGTGTTTAAGTACGCTCCCTGCCAGGAAAGCCAGCAGCCTAAACCCCTCTTATTTTGCATCTCTCTTCTTCCCCCTCATCTAATTCCCTGTTCCACTCTTGCTCCTATCTCTCTTCAGTCCAATCTAGTCCAGGGACTGCCCTGGTGGCCTAGGTGCACTTCAGCATTTGTCCACTAGGTGGCATCCTCTCCCCACTACCTTTGACTTCAATTCACTTACTTCTTGTACTATCTTTAAGCTTTTAACTTTTCTTTCTCTCTCTCTCTCTCTCTTCACACATTATAGTCATCTCTCTCTCTCTCTCTCCTCAAACATTATAGTCCACTCTAACCTACTAATTCCAGGTTCCCTCTACTTACCCTTAAGCAATCAACACTCCACTGATAGGTTCTCGATTCTCTCCTGCCTTCCTTGGTTCTTCCCGCTCCGTTCGCCCTGCGGGCTCACTCCGCTCCCCTACCCTGCCCCCAAATTCCACCCGCCCCCAACACCTCTACCTTTATTACTCCATAACCACACCCACTGCCATTCCACATCAATCAGTCTCCTGTTACTTGGGAACACCCATTTCCCATTTCCTGCCCACATTTACCCTCACTCACCTCTCCTAGACTATTCCACCTAGACAATTATCTTCCATTATTACTTCAACACCCATCCTTACACAACTCTCCACTCTTTCTCCACTATTTAAGAACTTACCAGCTCCTCTACACATAAATCTCTCTTGTAAGTAGCCCCATTTCAACATGCTACCTAAACCCTCACTCATCTCCCTTTTACTATCTGTTCTTCTTAATTTATCCTATCTTTACTACCTCACCCAGCCCATGAAGTCCTACCACTCACAACCCTTCCATGTAACTAACCATCTTACCTCTTCTCCCTCAAACTCACACATCCCAATTTCTCCTCATCTATTTCCCATAAAAAAACTTCTATTTTTCCCATATAAACTGATCACCTTTCACAAACATTCTACCCCCATAGTAACTAGTAAATGTTTCATAATCATAATAGAACCTAATCTATTCACTAAACTGTCCAATTACCTCTCTAACCCAATCCTATATCTGGTTACCTGTCTATTATCAGGTGATATCCATCCTAACCCAGGCCCCCCCATCTCAACTAATACAGACAAGTCCATACTACTTACTTCCTTAAACTCCCAAAGTATAGTTAACAAAATCCCAAACCTCCACGCCTGGCTCATACATAATAAACCTGACATCCTATCCATCTCAGAAACATGGTTAAAATCCCATATAAAAGATTCTGAAATAATTCCTCCAAACTATTCTATCATTAGAAAAGACAGGTCCCACAAAAAAGGGGGTGGAGTAGCTCTCCTATACTCATCCTCCTTGTCTGTTACTCCTTATAACAAACCTACTCCTCAATTTAACAATGCTGAACTACTCCTAACACTACTTAAGTCAACAAACGCAAGCACATATGTATAGCTTCCCTCTACATCCCCCCAGGGGATAATATTTCTACACTCGAAGACATCCTTTCCTGGCTCTCCAACAACATTAGCAATGAAACAATAATCTTAGGAGACATGAATATTAATTGGGCCTCCATTCAGTCTCCTACAAACCCACTTAACATCAACCTCTACAATTTTTCACAGCTAATCAACTCTATAACACGCCCCTCAAAAAAACTGTCTAGTGGCAGTATTCTAGACTGTATTTTAGTCTCTCATCCCCACTATTTCTCCGACAGTGGTACTCTTCCAGATCCTCTTAGTGACCACTTACCCACTTTCACTCATCGTCTCCCCTTACTCCTACATCGCACCCATAATTTTATTACTATCCGGAATCAAAAAAACTTTAATCCATCAACCTTTTCTAATTCAATAAAAGCAATATACTGGGACTGTCTAAAAACATTGTCTCTAGATAATGCAGTTGTCCACTTCAACTCAACATTCTTAAAAGTTCTAGACTTCCATGCTCCCTTAAGGACAAAAAGAATAAAAATTAAGACTGCCCTATGACTTACCAAAAACACACTAGCAACAATGCGGCATAGAGATAAAGCCTGGGCACACTTCCAGAAAAATAGGACCACCCTCAACCATAATGAATACAAAACACTTCGAAATAAAGTAAAAAAAACTCATCATCTATGATCGACAAAATTACTTCTCCATACTCCAAAACAATAACAAAACAAATCCTCAGAAATTCTGGAAAGGTATCTCTAACCTCCTCAACCCCAGCAAACCAGACACCCCCACCCCAGACCCTAATCCTCCTGATACTGACCTAGCCACACAATTTAACTCTTTTTTCATTGAATCCATCTCTAAATTAACCTCTTCTTTCCCTAACTGTATCACATTCTCCAACTCACCCCCAACCCCCCCTACCAATACTCTACCCTGCACTGCTACCACTCCCTCATTCTCATCCACTAACTCTCTACCTTCTACCTCTTCTCCTACTCTCACTTCCTCACCTTCTTCACCCCTAATACCCCCTCTTCCCACTCCCCACTATTCTCACTAAAGCCTATACCCACTTCTACTATCAAAAAACTCCTTCTAAAACTGAAGCCATGCACTAATGCTCCTGATAACATCCCCATCTTTCTTTCTTAGCGCAGCTGCTGAAGCAATTGCCTACCCCATTAGCATTCTAATCAACCACTCTATCCAAGAAAGTACAGTACCCCAAATCTGGAAAAAGGCCTTTATCATACCATTACATAAAGGGGGCAACAATAACGATGTTACTAATTTCCGCCCCATCGCTATCCTGCCTCCCATCTCTAAACTCCTTGAAAAGTGTATCCAACTTCAACTCCTACCACATCTCTTAGATAATCACCTACTAACTCCCACACAACATGGATTCAGACCAAATCACAGCACTATGACAGCCCTCCTCTCCTTCCTTGAAACTATTAACAAAGCCCGGGACTCTGGTCTATTTGTCTCTACCCTGTTACTAGACCTCTCTAAGGCCTTCGACACTATCTCACACAGCCTGCTTTTAACTAAACTCTCAAAACTTAACCTATCTCCTTCATCTTTGAACTGGTTCTCCAGCTACCTATCCCATAAATTTCAAGCAGTAAAATGGAAAAAGGCCACCTCCTCATTTCTTAATACCCCAACCGGAGTTCCCCAAGGTTCCATATTGGGTCCCCTCCTCTTTAATATATTTATAAATGACTTCCGCAACTCTATCCCTTTCTCAAACATCATCCAATATGCAGATGATTCAACTATTGTCTGCTCTGCCACATCTATCCCTTCACTTCTAAAGCTTACTCAAGATGCTTTTTCAATTTCAACCACTGAGCAATGGATGAAAAGAAATCACCTAGCACTCAATGCCTCTAAAACCAAACTAATGATTTTTACACCCTCTAAAGTCACCTCCCTTGATATAAACACTTTCTCTATTACTAGTCAAAATAACACACCTCTGTAACTGGTCTCAGAGACCAAATTACTCGGGGTCCAAATTGACAACCAGCTCAAATTCAACTCCCATTTACAACTAAATATCAAAAAAACACATCAAAAACTAGGTATGCTCTATCGACAAAAATCATTACCTTACTCCTGCCACCAAAATTACTCTCTCTACTTCCTTTCTTATCCCCTCCCTTCTCTACGGAGCTCCACTTCTAACTAATCTACAGTCCTCTCTGAAAACACAACTTTCCTCTTGCTACAACAAAATTGCCAAGTTCGCCACCAGCCATAAGTCCTCTACCCACCATTGCTCCTCTCTCTAAAAACTAAAATGGCTAGAACTACCCAATCTTCTTACCTATACTCAACTAACTCTTGCACACAAGCTGATTTTCAACCCCTCTCTCTGTCCCTCCCTTTCTTCTGCCTTTAAAATGCACCTACCTGATAGAGTATTAAGGTCTAATAACCAAAATCTATTAGAAGTGTACAAACCAACTCGTCCCCCAGGCAAAAATCTTCTATCCTATGGTCTGGCTCGCCTCTGGAACTCCCTGCCACCATCCATTCATATCAGCTCTAACCATTTTATTTTAAAAAATCTCTTCATTCTCATCTAGTATCCCTCTGGGAATGCTCTTGCTCTCATCCCACATAACTAGCACTGGCATTCCCCATCTTCCTTACTTCCCCTGATTACACCAGCAATTTTCTGTTTCATTACTCCTAACTCATACATTCTTATTATTATGATATCTGCATGAATATTACTATGATATTTGCATGAATATATGACGCTGCTCATTTAAGTGTTTGAACCCTAGGACAAAATGACTTCTAGATATTTACTTTGCACTATTCCTTTTTTAGTTTCAATCACTACTTTGTATTAGTTGTAACGTTTGTGTACTATTTGTTATTGTTTGCTTGAATTGTTTTTTTAAAATTGTATAATTATCATTCATATTTTTTACATTTGTATAATTATCATTCATAACCTACTGTAACCTTGATTGTTTGGAGCTTTTCTCCCCAGGACTCCATTGAAAACAGGTTCATTTTGGCCCATTGGACTATCCTGGTAAACCAACTGCAAATAAATAAATAAAATAAATTTTCTCTTTAACACTCTACAATTGTGACTCTTTTTTGTTTTGTTTGATTCCTCCTATTCTGCAATAGCTTAACCTTTGTCAGTCCCTCTAAATAATTCTTGTTACTTCTTAACCATAACTCTTTTTTTTTATGTCTATCCTACTTTTAAATTCCACTTTAATTTTATCCCACTCCTTAGCTATATTTTCAGAAGCCAAAATGATGACTCTTGTGAGCATTTTTGGAGCTGTGTTACCTGGAAAGCATTATACATGTCTATGAAGCACTGTACTGGCGATTTGTTAGTCTCCTCATTTGGACCCACTGGCTCACTTCCAAGAGCTCATAAGAGGTGCTGTGTAGTGTTAGCACCTGTTTATAAATTGGAATGTGCAATATTATACAGCACTTTGAAAGAAGAGTCCCTTAAATGAGCATGACTATGATTCAGAACAAAATTCCGCACAGTTAGAAATGTATAACCTTGTACAGCTATCATAACTGCAAAAAAATATAGATGCTTGTTTTAGAAGTACAATAAGGCACATTGGTGTATTTATGGTATAAATATTATTTAACACCCAAAGGTTATCATGCCTGGAGGGTTGTTTTTCTCACAACATGCTTTAGTGTGTGGTAATATCTGTAACATATGCATTACTGCTTACATATAAGAGAGAGAGAGACACACACACACACACACACACACACCTTCATCTGACTATTATTCTATTTCTTAGTTTCTTATATAGTACTTACTGGCATAATGATGCAACCTGCCACCTGAATCACTGCATAGATTGCCTGCATCCCTCTACATAACATCAGGTTGCACCATTGATACCTGGACACTAAATGCATCTGTTTTCATCACATCTGCTGTACTTTCTACCCCTTGGCCATTGCTGTATAATATCTTCACATTTCTCTTGTATGGAACTGCATCCCATCTACATTTAGAGCACTGTGTGCTTTAATTTCCTTTTCCAATGGTCTTTGGAGGAAGCACACCTAATACTTGTGTTTGTCATTTTCAATTCTATGTTAATTCTTAATGCCTCATTTTGTAGTGAGTTTATTATACTCTCCATCTGATTATTGATCTCTTTCTTTTTATGTTGGTATAAGTGTACTCATACTGTTGTTTATGTATTCTACACTTATTAGGTGGCCGCATTCCTGCTAGTTATTTTTAAAAGGAGAACTGAACACTTTACTAAGGGATCGGTCAGAAAATACTCACCGATAAGTTACTCTCACTGCAGTTGCTTTGTATTGTGTAGTATTGGTGATCAAGTGTTCTGATTTCTAATAAGTATGATGATATATTTTACATTTTTGAATTAGAAAATGTGTAAGCACAGGCTATAATAATCACTGCTATGTAGTGCGATTGTTAGTTTGATGTTTGTTGTCACTCAAAGTAAATCGATTTGAATGTTATGATTATTTAGTTGCCTCTCATGAAAGGTGTTTTTGGTTTGTGCGATTATTCAGTCATTTGTGTACAGTTTAAAGGAAACTGATGTAGATTTGTATGGCAAGATGTCCTATATCTTTCAAATGACCCTGGACATTGTTGTTATCCCTAATATTTAAGTCTTACTTTCATAACTGTATTACGCATTTCTACTGTTTAGTGGCACCTCTAATCTGCAGTGGCTGTATGAGATATTTTTACCTTTCCTGGCTGTATTGATATTTCTGAGTGGAAGGTATCCCTATTTATTATGTTACAAATTTTACTGGAAAGGAAAAATGGGTATCTGTGCATTATCACTTTCTCATTTCTGCATCACAAATGGCTCTCTGCATAACCATCTGCCATTGACCACTCATACAATACATGCAACCTAGTGTTGTATGTATTGTATCATGTGATTTTGTATTTGGTATTTAAGTGTATCTGATATGGTTGTTCTGTTTGTCTGAAGAAACTGAGTTATTCAACTTGAGGAAAGTGCTAACATACAAAAAACAGTTTGTTTCTGTTTTTTTTTTTTGCTCTTTTTTGTTTTATTAAGTGGTTTGTCAGTTTTCATTGGAGTTTGAATCCTCAGTGGATCTGTTAGCCCAATAAGTGAACTCTAGAGAGTCGAAGGTGGATGGAAGGTTTGACAACAGATGCCTTTTAACTAGCATCTCAAAGCATTTCATGACATTTGAAGTTAGAGCAACCAGTCTGTAATCATTCAGGCAGGCTGAATTGGCTTTTCTGGAACAATATTCATCACCTTGAAGCAAAAAAGAACTTTACCGAGAATAAGGAGATATTGAAAATATCAGTTAGGACTGAACATAATTCAGCCTTTAAGTACTTTGCCCAATATTTTATCAGGATCAACAGCCTTCTTGGGGTTCACCTTCCTAAGTTGAGATTTCACTTCATTGGAGTTAAGGCTGAGCACTCCATCCTCCTGGCCGATAGGTAGCCTTGTAGCAGTCACGTAGTTCTCAATGTTGTCTTCAGACTGAGCTAACCTGGTTTTGTAGTCAGTAATCTGTTGTATCCCTTGCCAGAGACTCCTGGTGTCCCTCTTGTCTGCAAACTGACTTTGTAATTTCTTTCCATATTCCCTCTTGGCCTCTTTAGTGCCCCTTTTTAGGTTTGCTCTAGCTTTGCTGAGACCCTCCTTGTCCTTGATCCTGAATGCTGTAATGTTTGCAAGTGAAAATATGTCAATATGATTTGTTTTCATTTATATAAATATATGATTGTCTATGTCATAAGTGATAATTTAAAGATGTTTCTTGTTCAAAGAAAAAAGTAATAATTTTGGTGGCAACTCCAAGAGCTGAAAGACACATATGCAAGCAGTAATGCTTCCTTCTCCCATATTTTTAAGTTGATTTAGTTGAAGATATGCTTGCTGCACCCTAAAAATATTGACAGGAGTAATCATTTTGGTGGTAGCCCCAAAGAACTAAAAAAATATGTATATAAGCAGTAAAGTTCTCCCACCCGCATCATTTTGCTTTAGTTGATGAGCAGAAAGGAACATGTACTGAATGTTCTCTGTAAGACAAAAATGCTATTTCCATCAGACCTGATAATTTACTTGGATGCCTAATAATATTGTCAAATATGCTCTTATGGAACCCTTCTTTAAAATGTTTAATCTGTGCTTAGCTACAGGATTTGATCCCAAGGTATGGTGAGCTGCCGTACACAAAGGCAGCCCTGCCACATACACAGGAAAGTATACACCCCTTAGCTTGAATGGTCTGTTTTGCAAAGCTATGGAATGCATCATATCTGTTGTCATAAACTATGATGTCATAACTCTTATCAAGCTAGACCCACATCAGTTTGGCTTATTTGAAGGGAGATCCTACTTGCTCAGTTGAGTTAACCTCTTTGAGAAGGCCATACAAGCTGTTGACAAGTGGATATTCTGTTAGAAAAGGTTATTTGGATCTTGACATAGCACTCTACAAGATACCCAGTGCCGGCATCATAAATAAACTAGGTGCTTTAAAGGTAGATCTATATATAGTGAGATGAAAGATGCAACCCACATAGTTAAGGTGGCAGATGCTTCCTCAGAAAGTATTAAGGTAAGAAATGGGGTGGCTCATTGCTCACTACTGAGACTGTTAATTTTTTGCACCTGCTTCTCTGATCTCCAGACCAGGAATCTGAGCCTTTGGTTAACTAATTTTGCAGATTACTGAAACTGATTGTTATTACCAAATCTCCTGCTGATGTCCACTCACTGCAGCAGAAACTAACCCTTATGAACAAACAGTGCATGGAAAAAAAAAAGATAAAATTAAATGCAAAAAGTGTGTAAAACTGCCACATTTGGTAAATGATTCTCTCTCTTGGTTCACAGTATAGTCAATATCCTACTCCAAAATTATTATGTAGTCAGGGATTTGAAACCTGAGTGAATAATTCCCTCTCCTTTGACCACCCTGTAACAACAGTAGTCAGAAAATCCTTTTATTTATCACAATTAATATCTAAAGACATATCATTCAGGTCAAATGAAATTACCATCCCTATATATGCAGCCCTAATAAGGCCAGCTATTAAGTACAATGCCCCCATGGGATGTACCCTTCTAAATATATTAAGCAACTGAAAATTACCCCAAGGGCTCCTAATGAAGAGGATTGCTGTCCTGAACTCCTGGAGCTACAAAACAGGCTTGAGTTGGTATCCCTTTGCCCAATTTCATATAGTTTTTTTGTGGGGTGATCTATGCCTTGCATTGTATGCTATTACGGTTCCTTTTTTCTTTGACATCCCTGTATCCTTGCAAGTTAAATAGCTCCAGTAATACCAGGGCATCATCAAAATATCATGGAGAGACAAACATTACCCAGTGCTTATTACACTTTTTGAACAGACTACAAGTTAAACAATGTGACACCCTAAGGTCCTTCAAACTAATGCTGGATAATTGGATGGGTACCCATAAATCATCTTCTGGACTGACTTGTTTTGTTCTTCTTGAGAAAGGGGGTGGAGCCTAAGGGTGAGTGTTAGCAAGGTGTAAATGGTCTTATAAATGAATTGCCATGTATATTCCATGATATTATGATCCTATACTCTCTGTTTTTATTTTGTTTTTATGTATTTTTATTTTTTTATTTCTATTTTAATATGTATTTGTATTCTTGCAGTACTATACTTTTATGTACTGTATCTTCAGATTTAAATTTTGGGTCAAATAGTGCCATGCAGAGTTTTTCAAATGTATTTGTATATGATAATAATTTGACTCCTAGGTTAGAGTATCTGCTTTCTGTTGTTATAGTGCCTGTTTTATGCTTCATGTTATTCACTTCCTGGCACTTCCTACACTGCTTTATTTCCTGTTTGTGAAGTTTACCCTTTCACTTTCTTCAGATTTTTTTTTGATCTTCTTGGTTGTCTTATCCTGTATCAGGAATGTACTTGAACTTTAAGAGCTTTGTTCACTATAATGTGTGTATAATTTGTGGCATAGTCCTGATTCCTATTTTGTGTTATTTCTTTTTTATATTACTTTTTATGCAGACATAGTAATGCATTTGAGTGGGGGATGTGTATTTGTGGAGTTTGATGTTACTTTGTATTGATTCATTGTTTGTTGTCTTTCTTTATTAAGTATTTCTGTGTTTGATACCTTTTCCATGGTAAATGATTTTTAAAAATATGGTGGCACTTTGATGGATTTTGAAGTCAGTGAAGGAGTAAGATCAGTGATGGAATGTGAGGGTCAGATGGCCCACGTTTATCTTATTTTCCCTTTCATGTAACAGATTTGATGCTCTAACAAGTAGCTAAAAATATGATTTGTAAGTTTTATTTGCCCATATTATACACAGAGAAACACACATGGATGCACGCACACACACACACACACACACACACACACACGTGTGTGCATGCATGCATTTCACATCCATATATGTGTGTGTGTGTGTGTGTGTGTGTGTGTGTGTGTGTGTGTGTGTGTGTGTGTGTGTGTGTGCGTGTGTTTGCGTGCCTGCATGCTCAAGTACAATTAAGTTTCTTACAGCTATAAAGTAATACAGATATTGACAGTTATTATTTAGGTCTGTATAAAGTTAGATTTATGCTCAGGTTTTGGACTATATCAGCCTCTGTGATGTTTGACATTTTGAATAAGTACAGTTTGTTAAAGCATCATAAACCAAGTGAAACTCTCTACCTGCACATTCACAACTTAAGTATTAATATGAGTTCTGCAGGAAGATAAAGTCAAGCACTGTTGCATTCCATAAAGGCAAACTCAGGATTTGTGCTCTATCCTAGGTCCAGGGAGAGGAGATGCTCTATCCTAGGTCCAGGGAAAGGAGATAGATCCACATATCCTTTATTGCTCCCGTCATACTTCAACTAATTCCAGAAACTCACCCTATTAAAACAGGAAATCAAGCACTTTCTACTTGTAATCCAATTACTTACAAAAATGAGGAAAAAAAAGAACAGTAGATCTAGACATAATTTGTTTGAATGATGGTACCATTAGGGGAAAGGAGGTTAGGGCCAATAACAGGGTTAGTCGGAAGACATAAGTAAGGTGGAATGGGGGCTTTTTGACTAAAGTTGGTTCAGTGTTTTGTAGAGTGATTATTTTATATATATATATATATATATATATATATATATATATATATATATATATATATATATATAAATATATGATTATATTATGAATTTTTGAAATGTTAAAATGTTGCCACTCATAATATTGACAAAAACATTTCAAAAATTCAAATTATCAAACACACAAAACATGTAAAAGGTCACAAAAAGAAAACTATTTCCTTTTCAATCTCTAAACCACAACACTATCACAAAGTTCTGGTCTGAATATTCTAAATAATGGTAATGTTATAGAAAGGGGTTTTCCTTTGTTAAGGTGTACAGTTAATGTTAGTAGCAGAGGCATGGTTAGGTTTAGCATGCATTACCAAGGGGTGCAGGCCTCAGACATCCTTTATGCACCAATATACATATAAATAACACCAAATCTAAGCCATTACTTAATCCTTAGTCTAACTCTAATCCACAAACACTTGCACACAGCAAATCTATCCCCTTACTCTAATTCTAGCCTGCAAACACTCACACATACGCTAACCCTGTGTTCTAACCTAACCCTAACAGACACCCACACATACACTTCCACCTCTAATATAAACCCACTTACCTCTTTCAAGAAAGCACAGTTGGCAAAAGCATTCACTGTACTGAACATCCATAAAACCTACCCTGCAGTTCATTATGTTGAACAAATGAATGTTCAGTGAAACAAACAGCATCCATGTATAAATAATTCCACTGAAGTGCACAAGCATTGAAAATCAGAGAATTGATTCCAGTACTTCAAAAAACAAATTAACCCAAGCAACAACACTGAATGTCTGTATTCTTGAACTATTTCATTAGCATATTTTTGCATCTGTAAATATTTGTACATATATATATATATATATATATATATATATATATTTTTTTTTTTTTTTTTTTTTAAGTAATTTTGTTAATTTCTTATCTGGGCTGGGCCTGCAAATGGTCCATGGAGATCAGTGCATTAGTCTATTATATAAATAATAATAATAACTAAATCCAAATACTTGAAAAAAGAAACCAAATAACTTATTTTTCTGATTGCTTAACCCTAACCCAAAATGTAACTTAAGAACAAATTTGTTTGAATAATGGTGCTGTTAGGGAAATAAGTTTGCCCTATCCCTCACCTTATTCCTGCAGGCTAACCATAATCATACACATTACCTTACAGAAAAAATTCCTCTCCCCCAGCAGTACCAGTGTACAGACCATTTGACATAGATATATGCAATATCAAATATGCACAACACTAAATCTGTCCCCTAACCTGGCCCATACTCTTACCCTAATCCACAAACGCATGCATATACACACACACTCCAAAACATTCATAGCACATTCCAAAAAGGCCACACACACACACACACACACACACACACACACACACACCACAAAATCTTTTCCCTTACCTAGCCCATACACTAACCTTAACCCATAAAATACTTGCACAAACCCAAAAACATTCATAGACATATTATTAAACAAATTCCTATTTGGCACAGGCACTCACACAATACAAAACATTCACATAAGCACACATGCATCAAAAACACTATCCCTTCCCTAGCCATTGCTCTAACCCTAACCTGCACACATACTTATACCCATCCACCCAGTCCCACTTACTGGAATAAAAACAATTCAAACTTCCAGATTTTTGATAAAAACTTTATTCAGTACTAGCACTATTCTTTCTCTTTATCTCCCCAGTCAATCACATTGTCAAGCAAATTTCTGTTTAACACCCTGACTGAAACAGGTTTATGTTAAATGATTGAATGACTGAAGCATCGAACGTCAGTTCATTAGGATGAAAGCACCAAACATTTTAATCATTGAAAACTGACTTTGTCAAATCTCAATGCATCAAATCACAATAGTTGGCCAACAGCTACACGTAAGTTAGAATGAATATAAATATTTGCTACCATCATGTTATAAATACCAAAAGTAACATAACGTAAGATGGTAACGTTGCAGCTGTTGACCAACTATTGTGATCTGATATGTTGAGATTTGACAAAGTTGGCTTTCAATGATCAAACTATTCGATGCTTTCGTCTCAGTGAACTGACGTCTGATGTTTTAGTCATTTGACCATTTGATATAGAAATGACGAAACTCATATACATACAAAAAAACTGAATAAAAAAAACAGAGAAACTAGTGGTCTTAAAACTTTGTTGATGAGCTCATTTACAATAATTTCCAAAACTCATGAAACCCAGGTACTGTTCCAAAGCAACAAGCCTTTATTCATCACAGACAGGTGAGCCTTAGTAACAAAACAATCAGAAATATTTTAACAATGTTAAACAGATCAGCTTTTATATACTTAGAAATAGGTGTGGAAACTATGCATATTATTTAATTTTAAACCAGCCTATTTATGGCAAACAATATAAACAGGGTCATAAAAGTGCATTTTAGAACAGGAAGTACCCACCCAAATGCACTACTACTACTACTACTACTGATTAGATCAAACCAAAATGCTATCTATCCATTCGCAACCTACAATTCAAGATAAAGTATTAAGAAAAAAAACATGCACAAAAATACTTTTAACTAAAATCGCCTTTGGCTAACTAATGCAATAAAGCCTTCATCAGGTCTGTTATAAGAACTAAAATCAAGAAAAAACACATAGCTATTTAACTATAAATTTAATCAAACTAGAGCACTATAAATATAATAATACATCTGTCTAATAATATCTAGTAAATATCCATCCATCCATGTGTATTAGTGTGCATAAAAAATAAGCTATTAACAGCTCAGAAAAAAAAGAAAAAAAAAATCAGTGTTTTGCAAAAAAAAAAGCTGTCATGACAGTATTCATATTTACAGCCCCAAAAATATGTATATAGAATGAAAACTAGTTGAAAAAACACACAAAAAATACAAAAAATAGTGGATAAAGTAAACTAGTAATGTATAACAATGTGTAGGTGCGTGCATGAGCATACACCAGTATGGTAAATGGGAAAATTATACTAATACTACATGTTAATAGCTGCATGAAAAAAATCTTTGTTTTGAATATACCATTTAAATCTCTGGTATGATGCAATAAATCTAATCAAAGCAGAATAGAGGTTAAAATAACTAAATAAATATATATATATATATATATATATATATATATATATATATATATATCAACACATTCTACTCATCATTTTTATTATTATTATTTAGAATATTTTTATTACGTAAAAATGTTTCTCAAAATTCCTCAAAATATTCTCTAAAAAAACCTTTACAGATTGTGTGGCAGCTTACATAAATTCAACACACTCTTAATAGAGCAATAGTAGTTAATTCTTGGTTTTCTGAATGCATTTCATTTCAACTGCCTGCATAATTCTTTCTTTCTCCAACACACCATTGATATCCACTTCACGCTCATCCATCTTCACACAGTCCAGAATGATAAATTTAAAACCAGAATGTCTGGGGTGTTCTAATAAGTGTTTGGATAAGGCTTTCCTCTGGCGTTTATGTCTGATGTCAGAAAGATGACCTGAAATCCTCCTTTTCAGTTTATTCATAGTCTTACCCACATAAAATGCAGGAAAGTCATTGCACATGGCCCTATATACAACTTTGTCAGTATTACAGTTACCACCTGCGGAAGATTTCACCATCTTTTAAGATAGGGTCACTCATATGAGTTGCACTCCATCAAGTATTCACATAAAGTGCAGTTAGGTGGCCCACAGATTTTAGTGCTCATGTCATTCACAGAGCTATGTATGCGTCTGCTTTTTTATATACAAAAGTAGTGTGATCTCCTAAAACCCTTACAAGCTGCTGATTGTCAGCGAGGATGGCCCAGTTCTCCTTAATAATGGCTTTAATTGTATTGAAATCCCACGAGTAAGAATGCAACTGTTCTTACTTTTCTCTAGTTTTGGGTTAGGATGTTAGCAGTTGAACATTATACTGTCTGTGGTATACCACCTTCAAAATGCCACTGCATATAACAGCTACTTCTTGTCAGTGGTCCATCTTTGGCAGGTCACCTGATTGGCTGATCCTCATCTTATGCCCACTCACAGTCAACAAAACAAGCGCCAACACAAAGCCTGGAACATCTGACATATATTTAATAAAACAAAATTTTGAACTACACATGTTCATCTGTCTGAACTAAAGCAGAATATTAGGCAGGAACCTTGGAGTGACACTAAGTGATTTGGAAATCTGCTGCACTGTTGACAATGTCACATGACTGTTCTACATCCGGCACTAATTCCAGTCCTTCCAACCATGATGAGTGGATGGAGGAACAACCTTACATCTAAACCATGGGAGGATGCAGCCTCTAACATGCCTTAAAGGCATTACATTACAAAGCATCCTCTCATGTTTGACTCACAGTGTAACCTGTAATGCTTCATGAATGTACAGAACACCAGGTATGTCTCTCATTAGATGAAGTCCCCTCTCCATAAAAAACTGCCAAAACCATTGATACTCTGGTGCAACATATTCTTATAACACCACCCTTCAGAGACCTTCTGACATCATCATAGTTGAAGGAAACTGGAACACAAAATCTGTTCAGGGATAGAGAAACAAACAGCTGTCTAGAGTTTATGAACACCTTAGTCCTCACAAGAAAATCCTAAATTGCCTCCGAGGATGTATTAGGTAGAACAGTTGTACCCCTGAATTCTAAGGTTAACTATAAAGGATGTAAGCCAACTCTTCTGTGTCATGGCAGTCTCCGGCATCTTTAACTGGGCTTCCAATGAAAAGGGGAACTGCCCAGCTAGACTCTCCCAATTAAAAAAAGAGCTTAGAAATAATAAATCAATAATGGACAAATTAGTCTAGAGGTTCATGAGTTTTTGGAACTCAAAGATGCTAGGATAGGGACCATTTTTGGGATCCCTAAGATCCACAAGTCAATAACACCCCCCCACACACACACCCCCACACACACACACACACACACACACACACACACACACACACACACACACACACACACACACACACACACACATGTCCGATTGTAGATGCAAAAGCATCAAAAACTTTCTGTTTGGCCAAATTTGTTGATGGACGGGTCAAACATGTTTTGGACCATAGGAAATGGGTAGTGAGAGACTCATGGGACTTTTTAGAAAAAATAAAACCTGATATGTATGTTGATGAACTGATTATGGTCACTATAGATATTTGTGATCTATTCTCAGTCATTCCCCACAATGTGGGGCTTGAATGGCTCTATTACTACTTGTGTAAAAACACCAGTTTTGACCATGGTTCAATTTTGACTATTAGAATTTGTATGGAACTTGTGTTGGACAATAATTTCAATGGATATGAAGGACATATTTTTAAACAAAGACAGGGTGTGGGTATGGGTGCTTGTTGTGCACCTATATTTGCCAACATTGTTTTGGCACACTGGGAGGACCTTTTCATTTTACATCCTAGGTTCAAGGAACTCTGGACGCTATATGGTCATTACTTGGATGACATTGCCCTATTTTGGAAAGGGACTGAGAATGAAGAAGATGAATTTTTCTCTTACATTAATGAGACAACTGATTTTTTGAAGTTCACTGTGGTTAAGGACAATAATACCCTACATTTTTGGATATAACTATTAAAAAGGACTACACTAGAAAAATATTCACTTCCCAGTTGTACAGGAAATCAACTTACTCTAATTCCCTTTTGCACTATAAAAGCTGGAACTCTGTACACCAAAAGAAAGCCCTGGTAAAATGGCAATTTGTCAGGCTGGCCAGAATGATCTCTGAGGAAGGAGACTTTGCAAAGAAATGTGAGGCATTAAAAGAAATGTCATTTAGTACAGGTTACCCTACTGACCTCGTGGTTAACATCTATAACAAAGTCAAAAATAAGAGAGAAGTTGGCATTTTTCATACACTCTTGTCTAATCATCTGAGTGGAAGGAAGGACCTTGAGAGAAGTAACAACAAATTTAGCAGGGCCTTGGTTCTTCCATTTACTATGACCTTCTTTGACATATGGCACATTATATTAAAGTTCTGGAAGATTTTTAACTTAGATAGCAGTATCAATAAATCGGTGGGGTGTCAACCGATAGTGGTGTACAAGAAGGACACCTCAATAAAGGGACTGTTGGAAAGAAACAGAAATATATCTGAGAAGGATGGTTGTTTCAAATGTGGGAGATGCTCTCAGTGTCCTTATATACTCAGTGTGGACAAGTTATTCATCAAAGGCTATACTACCTTGTAAAAAATATTCCTGTTTCTCTAGAGGTATAGTATATATAGCTAAGTGTGATTCATGTGAGTGGTTCTATGTAGGAAAAACTAAGAGAGCTTTGAAGCAAAGGGTTTACAAGCATACTTATGACATCAGATGTAAAAATGAATGAAGTAAAATAGAGAATTAAGGGGGTGGCCTAATAGTTAAGGTGTTTTCCTTTCAAACATGAGGTGCTGGGTTTGAGTCTCACAAGGGATAATTGGCTAAGCTTAAAATGGCTTGCAAGAGCAGTTAGCCTAGTACTAATCTATGAACCTATGAACCTATGATATCCTCATTACTTAATTCTACCAAAAGGCCTACTCAGCACAGGATCATTGTTAGTTTTAGAATCTCTAATGGGATCCAGGATCATATGTAACATGTTTGATATATATCCCCCCTGGTTAAGAAATCATTTTCAAGATCATTCATAACTTTGAGAAAAGGGGCCAAATCTGTGGTAATGCATGCTAATCTGTAGCCTTGTGATTTTATTACATTGTGTTTAGTTTTTATTGGATGCATACTATCTCTCTAAAGTAAGTAGTTCACTGTTGTTGGGTTCCTGTGTAAGTTACTGATGAATTTTTCTCTGTCTTTATCAATACTGACAGTCATATCAAGGAATTGCTCTGACTCTGAGCTGATGGAAGTAGTAAATTTCAGGAAAGAAGTGGAGTTATTGATGTAATGGATAAACTCAGTGAGTTTAGATTTCTCACCTTGTAAAACTATGAATACATTGTCAGTAAAGCAAAGGTAGCTGGTCATAAAACTCTGGTATTCACTTTGCAAGTACAAATTCCTCCTCCCACTTGCCTAAGGCTACATTGGCCAGGCTAGGGGCCATAGCCATACCCATGGCTATCCCCCTTGTTTGTTTGTAAGCCTGGCCATTGAAACTGAAAAAAATTGTAACTCACACCAAGTTTATTAGCCTTCCCAAACATTCAGTCTGCCCTTGTGTAACATTGTTATTTCTGCTTTGCCTCTGTAGCTGCTTCAGTACAGTACATGTGTGGTAACACAGCATATAGGGCTTCAACATCAATTGTTACCAATATGCTTTGTTCATTCATGCTTTGTTCATTCACATACAGTTATTATATTTTTCTTTAAAAAAATCAAGTGAATCTAAAATAAAAGATGAGTCCTTTTCAGCAAGAAGCTGAAGAATAAAATCTAAGTATTTGGCAGTGGCCTCTGATACAGAACCTCCACTTGCAATAACAGGTCTGTAAAGTGGATCTTCCCTATTCTTTTGGGGTTTGGGAATCCCAAAAAAACAAGGTAACAGGGTGAGGAGTGTTCAAATACTCAAAAAAGTTTTCAGTAATAGGTTCTCCATTAAACATTGTGGTTAGATTATGTTTCCATTCTACATATGCAAGTTTAACCTCCTCGAGGGAATGTTTAGAATAAAGCTCAGGTGTGTTCAGCATGTTCTCTATTTTCATTATATAAGTCTCAGTATCTATAACAAATATGCCCCCACCCTTGTCAGCCTTCATAACACATATAGTTCTGGCATAGCTCATATTCTTAAGTGCTAATATTGCATCCTTTGAAATATTATAATACTTACATTTTGATGTTTTTTGAGAGCCTGTCTTATGTCAAACTCGCATTTTGTCTCAAAAGCTGCAAGTGTGGGAAACATTGGGGCAAAAACTACAGGGTCTTCTAATTTTTTTCTTTGATGGGTTTATCTTCCTCCATGTTATTTTTCTTGTAAAATACAAGTTTCAGATAAACCTTTCTCACATACATTTTTAAATGAATGATGGTCACAAACATACATGCTCACAAGTTATAGCTGACTGCTATAGTAATGATGTAAACAGACACTGCCAGTCACAAAGTTTATTAGCGAAGTATGGAATGGAAGCAGATTTCCAGATCTTCCATATACTCCCTCCCTCCATACAAACACATACATACATATATATGTAATACATAGATCATTATCAAATATCAGTGTTCAGAAACATTGATACTAAGTCAACTTTTGCATGTTGAAACTGACTTTAACAACCCCCCCCCCAAAAAAAAAGTGAAAAGTACACTAATTTCAGTAACTGTACTCTGATATGTACAGGTTCTAAAAAGTTTTTTTTCAGTGTATTACAATCTGTTAATGTAACAACACAAGGGGGGGTGTGAATTCTTTATAAGAATATAGGGAATTGGTATTGCAGATTAAATAGAATGACAATTGTCCTCCAGGTTTAAATGAAGGTCTGAATATTAACTCTCTTATGAAGCTAAATGAGATTAAATGAATGCTGATTGGTGCAATGTTTTTGTTTTTTGTATTTAAACAGAGTGAAGTTGGTGGGTTTGTATGCTCTGAAAAAGTATATAAAATAAAAACGATGAAAGTGGTTAACAGCGTTAGAAGGAGAAGACTCATTTGTCCACTTTATTTATTTATAGTTTTCCTGCGTATTCATCTGATATATAGTTAAATAACATAGTAAGACTATGGCATGCTTATATTAATGTAAGGTATTGTATTGTAATGTAATCTATTGCAAATTTCTGTGTAGCTTTTGTACCTGAGCCGCCACTGAAAAGAAGGTCGCTTGTTATCCCAGTTGGACTACCCAGGTAAACAAATGCTAAATAAATAATTGTTTTTTTTTTTTTTATTGTTTATCAGTATAAGCGGTGGTGCAGCGGTAGCGTTGTTGCCTCACAGCAAGAGGTTCTCCTGTTCGATTCTCAGCTGGAGTGCGGGGAGTGCCTTCTGTGTGGAGTCTGCATGTCCTCCCTGCAGTTGGGTGGGCGTTCGAAAGACATGCGTAAATAGGCGTGCCTTGGTTGAACGTTGAGTTGGCACCTTGGTGTTCATGAAAATCTACTGCCAATCATTAGCGGACCGGAGTTCCGCTGTGGTGACCCCTAACTGGGAAAAGCCAAAAGACAAACAACAACAACATCAGTATAAGCATAACAGTTTCATGTTCTTAGTGTTTTTAGTTTAGAAAACTACACCAGTTGCAAATGCTGACCTTTTGTGACTGGGCAACTACATAAAAATTATATATATATATATATATATATATATATATATATATATATATATATATATATATATATACCCTGACACTTTGAATAGTAATACTGTTAGACAGGGGCTGGGTTAGAGTTAGTACACATGAGTAAGAATGGGAAGGGGACACTGCAGTTTAGAACTTACTGTATATTCCCCCCAAATCACATTGAAATATTCATTATTTTAAAATTAGCCTTTCCTCAGACACCAAAATAACACATCCTGAAACCTAGATTACCTTGTTATTTACTTGGTGCACATAGGAGGAATGAACATCTGGGGCTCCTTATTAATCCACAACCCAGATATAACTCTCAAAATATCTGGCACGAAAACATAAACCCACAAGTTAAAATTACAGTTTGTGGATAGGGATTAATCCAGTGAGACTATGCAAGACTAGATTAATACAATAAGATACACAAGTATAATATGCAATAATGCAAATATTGCTGCACTATACAAATTAGAAAATATTGTACTGAGGAACTGAAAAGGGGGATAATTACTGTATCATAGTATTACACACACACACACATTTATACATTGATATAAGCATTGCGACAACAAAAGATTGAAAACACAAATAGTTTAACTAAACAGTCTCGTTTTTACAATCAGTGTCCCAAATAACAAGAACAAAGCAGAGCACTAACTTGCAGACACACACTGATTCCATAGTGATACTGTTCGGGAAAACAGTGTTTAGCACCATAATTTGTAGCGTTGTGCTAAGGAACAGGGATAGGACTAGCATTAGAGATAGCACACATGACTAAGGTAGGGTAGTGTGCCTCATTTTCTACCTTGCTCAAGTTTGATAGCCCTAACCCTAAACCTACTCTAGCCCTTAACCCAGCATTACACTAGTAGGGCACAAAACACCCTTTCCTTAACAGTAACATTAAACACGACAAAGAGACATACTTTACTCATACCAATATAGGAAGACAACACTAAAGCTATCCCCTTCCCTCACCCTTTCTCTACCCCTAATCCACACAGACACACACATAATCAGTCCCAATGTAAAAACTTTATTACAAGTGAAAGTTTTGGCACTGCTACCCACAACCACTATGGGCAAATGATGAAAAAAATATATATTTTTTATCCTGCCATGATTTACTGCACCTCCCAAAGCTGCCTGCAGGAAAATAAGTACTCATTTTTAATTTTATTTTTTTTTTACTCTTGTCTCCCATCATGGTGGCAGACATCGTGATTCCTTTGTAAAGCTAAATCTGCCCCATAATGCATAGATTGTGAGAATATATCGCCCTACCATTTGTTGTCAGACTAGACTTCCATTCACTCAGAATGGAACACCTGAAAACAATGACAAGTTTGAGAATCTGCAGCTCATGTGTCATTGGCTGGTGTGCACTGAGTTTTACAAATGTTGTCCCTACTGATGTACTACACATTCTCTGAAAGAAGCTTGCAAAAGTGTCAACAAATTACCGAGATAAAAAAGACTTTTCACAAGGAGCAGTTTTGCAAGTTTCAATTCCTGGCCAAGTTACTCCGCCCATCCCCCTCCTTCAGCGTCCAACAACTCACTTCATATACCGTTTGTTGAATTACACATCCCACCAAATAAGCAGCATCCTTACCTCTGCTCACTTCTATTTACTGCTCACTTTCCTTTCCCAACTCATTGGAATGAACATCTAAACACCAGTGGGGGAACAGAAGAGGGCAAGCCTGTCCCTCTTCTCTGCCCACCAGTCTGACTAGGCTGTTCGCCCTCTCTCCTACCAAACGTCCAACCTAGCACCCATCAAAAGGCATAAAGCCAACAGTCATTCGGGGCACAGCATCCTCTCTAACCAAACTGGATTCATGTCATCACCTTCCAAAGCCCTATCTCAAACAGCCAAAGTAGCCAATTGCCTAAACAGCTAAAATTCACCCCAATACCTCTACAATGCTAAAGTGACAAACCATAACCTTATAACCTAGCATAACCTCTGTATATTGGGTAAACTCTCGCTTACCTAACCACCAATATTAGCCTCACCATAATTCCCATATCAGTACCTACCTATTGCATCATCCAAAACTAAATGCATGCCAGGAGAAACCACACCAGGACAATGAGCCACCAAAACTCTAAGAAGCCCAGTGTCACCCAAAACAAAACAAGGTCAATGATTTGCCATCATGCCTAACTGCAGCCCCTTGTCTGCCCAATGCATATACTAATGACTACAATGAGATTTCCTTTCTTAACGGATCAATTGGCTAGTAATCCTGCCAAACTCTCTACCCATTACAAGGCAAGAAAGCACTGGCAACCAAAAACCACCCTGTAAATGCCATCAGTACATCCATGAAGCAATAACCACACATAACCCCTCCATATACCAACAACAACCCCTACAACCAAATACTATTGACAATGAGCAATGTCCACCAATCTTCATAAGCGCCTTCCAAATTTTTTGTAAAGTACCTAACCTTGTCACCCATGGAAATGTAGTCATTGAGGCTAAAACCCTCCTTGACCAAGTGGAATGCCCCACCTTGTTCACAAACCTGCACCAAGTAACTCAACAATTCATCCCACCAATCTCCTACCCCCTGGTGTCTGTGACACGTCTACCAAATACTTTACTTATAAAAGCTACCCTAGAGTCCTGCAATAAGCATCTAATCCTTCAAACCCAACATGACACACGTCAGCTAACAGCACCATCAAACAAAACCACTGCCATATCAACCAAGTGAAAATGGACCCAACTCTCCTGACTTCCTCTGCTAAAACTATGATGCCTGCTAAATTGACTAATTCAAAGTTACAAACTCCCATTCCAAACCTTTTCTAGAACTAAAGGCGGGAGGTGAAAGGTTACCAGACCCCCCACCCTTGCCCCAAGGCTCACTTAACCAACCATTAACCCTACCCAATCCTAAAACAAACCCCCTTTAGCTCTTACAACTCTACCCTAACCCTGCCTATGTGCTGGTTGAAGAATCTTTATACATGAAATGATGTGGGAAATAATACAGGAAGATGTTTGTAATGACATGAGGTTAATATATGAAAACACACTCTCTTTAAAGGTTAACGGAGGACCACCTACTTAGTGCAGAAAGAGTACCATGTACCCAGCAATAAGTGAGGAAGTTAGTCAGGGTTAGCACAAGGGCATAACCAATGCGTTTTGAGGTATAGTTTCAGTTTATTTTTAAAAAGTGTTATTGAGGAAAGAAAGGTCAGGTCACTGAGAAGTGAGTTCCAGGTTTTGCCAACAGTGTTAGAGAACAAGGAGTCACCAGCCATATTGTTGGTTTTGTTTAGTTCTACAAGTAGTTTGTTTGAAGAGCGTAGTGCCTTAAGATTATTGTAGGGGGTGATCAGGTTAGTAAGTATTGGGGTATTAGTAGGTTGATACAGCACCTTGTGTGCAACTGTTATTTGGTTATAACATAGTTGATTTGGTAACTCTAGCCATCCTAGTTGTTCTAGATTATGACAGTGATGGGTTCTGAAAGCAGAGCCAGTAGCAAATCTGGCAATATTGTTATAGGAGATTGCTAGCTTGTTAAGGTTATTTCTGCACAAATTAGTAAATATAGGGGAGGCATAGAGGAGAGTAGAGATTAAATGGGTGCGGGCAATAGTAGTCCTAGCTAATGGAGTTAGGAAGGGTTTGATCCTATAAAGGGAGCCAAGTTTTTTGTTGACTGTTTTTATCATACTATTAATATGAGCGTCAAAGTTAAGGTTGCTATCAATTAATAGCCCTAGTAGTTTGGTAGTGGGATCAGGAGATATGATAGTACTGTTGTTAGATATAACAGTAAAGTTAAGTGGGGAGGCCCTACGAGTTGGAGTGAATAGTAAGAGTTTTGTTTTTAATATATTTTCTGACAGATTTGAAGCCTGAAAATCAAATGTAAATTTTTGTGACTTCATACCTCAGCTCACCCCAGTGACTTGCCAGAGAATAGACCACAATATAAGGCAATATCTGGACATTCCATCAAATTGGCCAAAAAAGAGGTAAGCCGGGCAAAAACAATGTCCACTTACTGCTGAGTGTGACCCAGTTGTAGCTCAGAAAATGCAGACTCAGCAACCTAGGACAACCTAATGTCAAGGACACAGTATCTTCCTCTTTTACCCCCCACACACTTTCAGAACACCTTATCGCTGCCTGGGTTAGACTACCCCATAATATGCAGCCACTAACATGGAAACTTCACATACACACACACACACACATAAAAGGATTAATACATGTTTCCAGATAAACAGTCTGCAATTATAAATGCTGTCATTATTTGTTAGGTCTACTACAAATATAAATGCTGTCATTATTTATTAGGTTTAATTCACCAATCTTTCTACACAAGGAAGTCACAGAGTTTCCCATAGCCATAACCACAGCATAATGAAAACAAACCTACATACCTCCATATCTGCCTCCATACATACATACATACATACATACATACATAATTAATTAATTAATATGGGTATTCCACTAAAAGTCTGTACAGTTGACTGGTATGCTGTGACACTACAGCCACTCTAGAACAATCACTCCATACCGTAATATAAAAATATCTAATTAACCAGTTTGCTTAAGCATAAATTCCTGCAGGGCATGAATACTGCTACTCAACTGTCTGTCATTATCTCCTACCATGAATCGCCCACAGTCTGCCATAACCCAGGCCTCACTATTTTAAGCTTTGTCCAGGTTTCTTGCTCTAAGCGGTTGAAAGGTATGATTTGGTAGTCAGTCTTGATTCATCTAAGGTGTAACAATTAAGATGCTAAACTACCACATTTTAATTTTCACAATAAGTAAAACACAATGTTGTATACTTTCCCTGGAAATAAAACGTTTCTGTCTAAACCCTTCCATTGGGTTGCATCTGAAACAGCGGCAAGCAATTACTTTTGAAATGGAGCTTTTCTAGCCATTAAGTACATGTGCAGCAACTGACAGCTGCTTGGAACAACCCCCTTCGTCTTCCCGGCTAGTCCACACAAGCAAGAAGGAAAATAAGATACCCCTGAAACATGTATGTCAAAACCGCACCTCATACTTGGGGTAATTATTCAACGAATGGTAACACTGATATAATAGAAAGCTTATTTACTCACCCTCTCTCTAACGGATCTAACAGATGTTTCTTCTAGATCAGCTTCCCCAAATAGGAAAACCTTTAAATCCCTAAGAGATCGTAGCACATAGCACCAAAACAACATGTAAAGCACAACTTGGAATTGTGAAAGTTTTACAGGTTTGTCTCGAGTTGTGGTATTCTGACTCGATCTGTGCCTTCTGCTCACTCTAGACATACTTTATGTGCAATGTCTGGTGCATAACTTGTTGGGCTGTTTATACCTGACACATTCCTTTTGTCAGAAAATAAGACAAACCAGGACAAGATGCATTAGAAAATATACGGGACAATTTCCGAAAGAGCAGTGGCACCAACATACGTACCTTTTTTTTTTTTAAACATTTACAAATCCCAAAGAGAATGCCAGGAGTGGCGTCAAGACAGGCACCCAAACCCTGCTGTTATAAAGACAAATAACCTGCTTGTCACACTTTGATACTTCACACTGCAATTACAGTAACCAGAGCTACTGTGAGTGACCCTGCATGAAGGAAACACTGTCCAGTTGAGCCGCACATTGCCCATGCTTCTACAGCCTCTCCCTACCCCCATAACTGACAGCACTACTTCATGCACATGCAAGCCACCATTAAACACCATTGTCTAACCCCCAAAACCCTGCAGCATCCAGCAACCAAATATGCCTTTCATTCCATCTGGAGAGGAGAGATTATGATTTCATCACCCCAACCTACTCTGTACTGAATTACCTCGTGATTGAAGTGACCTCCTTACCTCCACCAACTCTTGAAAGAGCTGTTACATCAGGCTGTAATATCATAAAATAAATCATACTGTCACCCCCCCCCTTACAGCAAAGTAGTCCAGATAGCTTGCCTTATACAAACTTAGAAAAGTGGTAGAACAATAAGCAAAAAGGAAACACCCTCCATGGCCAAATCATCACCCGGGCATGCGCAGTGACTACAAGTATTAAACGCAGGTACCTGAAAGCCCAGGAACATCATAACTGCTCTTTTACGAAGAAGGCATGCCACTTCTGAACTGCAACTGACCACCACCTAGCAACCTCAGTACACAATGACTCACCAATGACCAGAAGCAGCATGGCATAACATGCCCGGGAGAGAAATCGTGTCTCTTTTTTTTTTTTTTGACAGACTTGACAGATGACATCACCAATGATGAATCCCCAACCCAACTGCAGCACCAGAAAAACAGAGCTCCCCACCAACGAGACGATCCAAACCCCTACCAACAACAAGGAGACCCACCTTCCTCTCGCACAATGAGGGCAGATAAGCCATCACCAATGCAAACCATGTGCCATACAACAAACCCTTAAGAGGACAAAACACCACATCTAAACTATCCCTTTATATTTAGTACACTCAAGCTGAGCTCTGAACCAAAACATATGAGCCCACACTTGACAAATAAGCCATGTGCACATAAAGTTTGCATTCTCAGTTATGTTCCAAACATTGAAACGCATCCACAAAACTGTGAAAGCCTTGAACTCCAGCAAGGCACACTGCATCTCCCATCCAAGGCAAGTGCAACTGAAGCCATTCCTGTACACCCCGACATGAATAAAACCAGATGAAACAGTCTGGCTGCATGCAAGACCCTTGTATAGCATGTTGTGGTTAACAAAAGAGTCTTAAATGTGCTCTAAAGTATAAAATCTGATTACCAGAGGCAAAACAGTATATGTCATAGCTTTTATTTTTGAAGGAAGAGAGTGATGTAAAAGTTATTTATGGTACCCATCATTGCAAATGTGTTCCAGTTATGGTTAGAACATAAAAGGACCAAAGAAATATTCTGGGAGGGAAAAAAAATGACTACTAAGCTTCCCTGATACAACCAAGCATACCCTAAATCCTTGTTAGCAAGAATTACCTACCTCTTCCACAGACAACCATTCTAAGGCCTACCTGTCCACACCAGTACCTACAGGTCATCTCAGACGTAGAACCTAGGGTGGCCACCTTTTCAAATGCCCAAAGTGGGACATTTTTGGAACAAACATCAGATTTGGAAGGGCAAAACATACCTATGCCCAGTACAAAGGACAGAACTTCACTGTTTTGCTTAAATAAAAGCTTTTTCTTGTAGCATTGTAGTTGCTTATTCTGTTTCTTATAACATTTATGTGTTTCAGATACAGAATAACTGTTTTATGCAACTATTACACAAAATATAGGAAATAATTTTGTCCTAAAATCTCAGGACATTTGACATTTTTTCAATTTTTTTGCAGGACACAACTGCCCAAAGAGGGATTGTCCCTTGCAAAGTGGGACAGGTGGTAACTCTAGTAGAACCTGCCACAGCAAGTTCACACCACAATGTGATTCCTTACCCACCTACACTTGCCTAAACCCCTTAAGCCCCTCCCCACCCCTTACCTCATTTCCTCCCAAACATCCCTCCTTCCATTTAACCCTTTCATCCCCCTCACCCCTTAACTCCCTCTAATATATTATTCTAACCTCCTTCTGAAGATGTCCCTGGACAAACTGTTTTGTTGCCAAACCTCATTTAATCTCACAATCTATGCATTATGGAACAGATTTATATTTCCAAAGGAATCACAATGTCTGCCCCCATGAGGGCAGACAATTTATTTTTATTTATTTTATTTTATTTTACATTTGTTGACTGGGCTAGTCTAGCTGGATATATGTCCATTTTCAGTAGAGGCCCGGGGAGAAAAGCTCCAAGCAAAGGCACAGACAATCAATATTATATATAGTAATAGTTGACAGAAATACAGTAGATGGTTTATAATTGAGGTTCAGTTAGACTTGAAACAAAGCAGTATAGTAGGATATACTAAAACAAAATACATTTAGTGAGCATTTGAGAGATAATTAATAACATTATTGACTAATATACTTTCATAACCACAAGGACTGATAGTGCAGTAGATCAGGAGAATAGAGAGAGCAGCAAGGGGAAGGAGGTGTTAGTCAGGGTTAGAGCAGGGGCAGAGCCAGTGAGTTTTAAGGTATTCTTTAAGTAGCGTTTTGAAAAGAAGAGTGGAA